>NC_136977.1:4742157-4787157 GCF_032717465.1 Coenobita brevimanus | reverse complement strand
CCTTTCTCTATTAATTGTCTCTTAGGGAAAAAAAAAAACAGTATACTTATGTAAACTGGGTGCAAACCGGTAAACCAAGATATATTTGTGCATATTTTTAAAATTATATATGAACGTATATATCAACACAACCATGAAATTACAAGGTAATATCATATGATTATTTTATATATTTCGTTCTGTCATGATACTAAAATAAGTTTAAGGTAAGTAGGTAATGCTACTGATAAATTATTTCACCGTCATCGTAATAACTTGGATATATTTCCGGTGCAGTTTATCTGTCTGACGTCATGGGTCACCGAGCTTACCTAATGTCCTGAATATGAGTCGCAGCCAAAAAAAAAAAGAAACACTATTTTACAGATTATTTCAAGTAGTTCCGTGGCAGAAAAAGATGGTGCTATTGCTCTTTCTTTTCCATAGCACCTCTTCGTGACTAGCACCATGTTATATTGTCAGTCCATTATAATAATCATCATTCAGTATTGAGAAAGGACAATTTTAGGCCAAGTTAGAGTAAAAAGGATATAGCTGTGCATATTTGATTGATGTTAGTATTAGAATATGTCAGATTTATAGTTAGTTGAATTTCGTATATTGAGTTGGTTCTTTCGTGACAACCTCATTTTTAATTTTGCGAATAAGTGATCATACTTACATCCTGAATGGGGTCATTCGTAACAATTTCTTTTTGAATTCACTTAATAAGTGATTGTCCAAGCGAAGGGTTTATAAAGATCAGAGTCAATACAGCCACAAAGATAAGGAGACCTTAAGCGCTTTTAATCATAGCTTTAATAAAACGTAGCTGTCTCATTATTAAGAGTAGACAAGGGGGAGGAACCTTAAGGCATTAGCCTGCGGTATGTACTTAGCTGATAACAAGCTAGCAAGTGAAAGGCAGTAAGCTTAATGCCATACCTGGAAAACACATGCGTACAACAGATTCACTCAGTAAATAATAAACATTCACGGCTAACAATCACACACAAATTTACGATCTCTCGTAATATGTGTAACATATACAAATTGGTCTGCAAGTAGCGCTCCACTGAAACACATCTGGCAGTTCCTTATGTGTTGTGTGGAAGGCTTACATAGTGCTGGTGTGGGCGTTTGTGTAGCAGTGGGAGTAGGAAATGAATACATGATGCAGGAATGACACTGATAAAACTGATTGCGTCGTTTCCGCTACACACGAGGAATCACCCGGAGGAGTGGAAGAGGGGTGTTATATATGGAACACCCTACTACATGATCTTCCTCCATCTATTGATCTTTTTGCATAAACGGGCCTTAATCACGAGGGAAAATTTTCATGGTTATTTACTGTATCTGCTGGAAGGACGAGGAAAAGCGAGCAGAGACTTTCCGTACAGATGCTCACGTTTATACACACACATAACCTCTTAATCTCTTCTGATCTGCCTTCTCAACACACCACCTCTAATCTGATTATTCTTTCCCTCTTCTTATCCATTTCCTGTGTCTCCCGCTCCCTCCCTCCACTCAGTCTCCTCCCTCCCTCCTCCTCTCTCTCTCTCTCTCTCTCTCTTATACACCTAATCCTGTTTCTTTTCTCCCCTTCCCTCTCTTCATCCCTCCCACCACTCCCTCTCTCCTCTCCATTACCACGTCTTGTATAAGTGCTTAATTCCCTTCCTGTTCATAACTGGAGAAGCCCAGCGTGACTGAAACCTACTGTACATAATATAACACGAAGGTTCTCAAACTTCTTACCACGTACAGTTAAGGAAACAACTATCTTTCCAGTTCTGTGTGAAGAAAACTTACAACTGGCGAAATGTAATGAAAACCTTATCACCACTAGCGCGTTTCCGGTGATTAGATTTTTTCCGCTATACAGTATATTCGTCAAACTTTGGGAAGATACTTGTGCCTCTGTCTGCCACCCCCCCCCCTCCCCGTTATCAAATCATCGACTTGTACCCAGTGACTGAGGCACTGAATACAGAATGGCCCTCTGTAACATTAATTATATACCTCCGCCAACGAAGTTGGAGGAGGTTATGTATTCACCCATGTTTGTCCACAAAATATCTGCAAAAGTTCTCCATGAGTTTCAATGAAATTTTGTGAAAAGGGTGGGTCATGGGCAAAGAAAGAAATGATTACTTTTTGGGGTGGTTCCGGATCCGGATCTGGATCCTATGTATCCCGCACGGTATAAGTTCTCAATGAATTTCAATGAAATTTTGTGGGAGGGTGGGCCATGGTCCAAGAAAGAACTGAGTATATTTCAGGGCGGATCCAGATCCGCATTCTACATTGGCGGAGGTATGCGCTCTTTGAGTGCTTTCTAGTTATGTATAGAATGGTAACACCATAGCTGCTGTAAAATAAGCAAAATGGTTAATCCTTTACTATATGGTAAAGAAGTAAGGGCACATCGTTACATCACTGTGTCAGTGTTCATGCAGTATTTATTTTCCATCTATTTATCTACCTATAGCCAGACGCCTCAATTCCGTAAGGGGTGGCCACAGACAAATCACCTACATGTCTCTCTGTCCCCTACCATTTCGCTGCCCTCTCCCTACCTCACCCTCCCCCCCTCTCAGATAGGCTACATCTCCAATCGATCCTTCCATCTCATCCTCGGTCTCCCCCTCCACCTCGCCCACATACACTGTCCTTGCACTCTCCTCGTTAGTCTCTCGCTCTTCATCCTCTCCACGTGGCCAAACCACCTCATAGTATTTCTCTTAACGCTTTCTATCACGTTCACATCCACACCACAACGCTCCTTCACTTCCTCATTTGTCAGTCTGTCTTTCCATGTAACTCTACATGATCCTCTCAAATAACTCATTTCCACTGCTCTCACTCTTGACTTGTGCCTTTCCAAGAAGGTCCAAGCTTCGTTTCCATATGTTAAATTTGGCATCACAATACTACCATGCAGCGTCTATTTTACTTCCATGCTCACTTCCCTATTCCTTACCACTGCTTTCAAAGAACCAGCAACCTTTATTTCCTGTTGTTCCCTTTCAAGCACTTCATCGTCCTAACTTCCATCCTTGCTCATCACACTACCCGAGTACTTAAATGTACTCATATTTTCCATTTCTACACCATCCAACCTCACTGTGCATGCAGTGACATCATTTCTCTCGAAAACCACAACGTTACTCTTCCCTACATTCACCTTTGATTCCGTTTCCTGCATTCTCCCAAACTCAGTCACCAAGCCTTGCAGTTCCCCTTCGTCCTCACTTAACAATGAAATTGAGGAGAGGATTAGACAGGCTTGGCGAGCTGTTGGAATGTTGAAATCTGTTTGGAATAATAATATGCTTTCGGTACATACTAAATTGAAAATTTACAAGTCCATGGTTAGACCAATTTTACTTTACGGGCTTGAGACATGGTACAGTACAATTGCAACAGATCAGAAAGTATTAGGATTTGAGAATAAAATACTGAGAAGGATTCTTGGGGTAAAGTGGCAAGACAGAGTTACAAATGCAAGAGTAAGGGATATTACGAGAGTGGAACCAGTTAATGAATATGTGAGACTGTCTCGCTGGGAGTGGCTGGGGCACATACACAGAAACGAAGGTAGTTTAATACAGGATGTGCCAGAGTGGACTGCTAGAGGAAGAAGAGGTAGAGGTAGGCCGAGGGAAACCTGGTTGAGGACAATGAAAAAAGAAGCAGGAGAGGAGTGTTGGTGGGACTTGAAGGAGATGGCAAGAAACAAATATTGGTGGAGAGAGTTCATTGAGGCCCTATGCATCCCGTGGGGTGCCACAGGAAATGATTGATTGATTGATTGAAGTGATTTTAATTTTGACAATCAGTATTATATTCGAGTGTGATTTGTATGCATGTTTTATGGAAACTAGCTTCACAGTTTTTGGTATCATCTCATGAATGATGTACAAATTCGTATACTGATTTTTCACCAGCCCCCCAGGTATTCCCTGGAAATCCTTTTGCGCATCACTGGGGGGTTTACGAACCCCAGTTTGAGAATCCATGCTGTAACATACTGTACAGGACACAGAAACAACTTTAATGCGGTGGCTTCCGATGGTCTTGATATCTCCCTCACTCAGGCCATTAAATCTCCCCCCAGCGATGATTTTGTGTCCCTCTGTTATGCTTACGGCATCAAACAGTAACCCCTTGTTGTAACTTATATATGCTTTTACAGGAAGAACTAGACATGGACCATTCTGCACTCTCGTTTCCTTGTTCTTCGTACAGATATAATCTATGATCAACTGAACAGGAAGCATTAGAAGACTTAATAATCTCATTTCTTTATCCTTCCAACAAAAACAACAACAACAAAGAAATCATGGTTACGAGAGGAAATCGATCGTAAATGTGTTCGCCCCAGGGTGTCAATGATAACATTTGAGTGACTCACACCTTTTTTGGAGGAACACGTCCAAAAAAAAAAAAAAAAAAAAAAAAAAAATCCTGACCTGGTCTGCACCCTACAAGTCTTTTAAACCGAAGAGCAACAAAGTATCATGTAAATGAGGATGCATGGCTCAGTGATCGTCATTTTGAAGTGGGTTGAGTCAGTATGGTGAAATAAGGACTATCTGACAGTACAGTGGAGTACTTATGTTTTATTGTTCTTCTGACATATGACAATCGTGATATAGGGAACTTCTGAAGGAAAGCCTGCCCAAAGTATTGATACGCCTGCAGTTATACATTAGGTGAAACATAAGAAAAAATATAAAGAAAAAAAGATGATATATTAACCAAGGTATATATCTGTAGTTGAACAGTATATCAGGTGATATATATATATATTTAAAACAAAGACGATAAACTAACCAAGGAGAAGGCAGAGATAAAATATACAGTGTGCCTGACTAAGTAGTGATAAGACGCCGCACCTTATGGCTGATGACGTAGAATTTAAGCTCAGATAAGATACTGTATATCAGCGTGCGACAGATTATGACCCAACAAACCCAATGACGCTCTAGTACATAACATCGCTTGTTCGCATCGGCTGCGGAGGCTCCTTACTACTTTTTCTTTACAAATATATTTCTGTATCCGCTAAGTTCAGGATGGTCCTAGTATAGCGCTCCACTAGAACCCTGTTCGATGATATATTGTGTCCTTTCACCTTAACTTGGGAAGGGTTTTAGTCTTTTTGCAGCTTATTTCACGTAGCCCAGTGGCAGAAAAAGACAATACTGCAGCTCTACATTTTTCTGTAAGGCTTCTTCGTGATTAGCAAAATACTCCAGTGTTTATGTATTGCTGCAGCTCTGCATTCAATTTGGAGAGATGGCAGTTTTAGGCCAACATAGAGAAAGAAGAGTATACAGTAGAGACCAGCATTTGTAATAGGTGACATAATACCCGGTAATACTACTCCTGCGAGTGATATAATAAATCGTTACGGAGCAGGGATGACCCGAGGAGTTTGTGATGGAGGGTGGGGGTAGCCTCAGTTGTGACCAATTCGCCGCATATTTGACCTGCCGCTCATATGGCCAACTCAAACGTATTTGACCAACAAATGAGATATAGCACTTCCCCCACTATTTTAAGAATAAAACATACCCTAGGATATATATATATATATATATATATATATATATATATATATATATATATATATATATACATATATATATATATATATATATATATATATATATATATATATATATATATATATATATATATATATATATATACCTAGGTTGCTTCCCCCAAGGAAAGGGAGGTAGCCGAGACAGGACGACTCACTCTCCATTTACTCATCCATTCAAACACATTCATTGCACCCTGATGATTTAACTGTGAATATTCATTGGACTTCACAATATACTTTACTCCGTTTGCTGGAAAGGCAGCCTGTCTTTTTTTTTTTTTTTTTTTTTTAACCACCTGTGTGAACGTTTGACCAACTCTGAACCAAATATTGGAGGGGTGACCCCCCTCCCCCGGTCGGGTCATTCCTGTTAAGGAATGACAGGGGAGTAGGATAAGGGACGGCGACTGAAGAACACGTGTCAGGGAAGGAAGTTGGCCATTAGTTATTAGTATTTTAAGAACGAAGAGGCACGGAATCAGATATGATAATAGAAATTGGAGTGTTGAAAGGAGTCTGGTTACGTACATGTAGAAAGGCAAAAGCTTGGGAGTGTTGCTGATACGAGAGCGTGAGGGAACGATGTGGAGGTTTATCTGATGATATGGATGTGGTATGCATGATAAAACTGAGAGGAGCGTGGTGAATTAAGGGAGAAGGAAGCTGTTGAGTGGAAAGACTGAAAATGGAGACGCTGAGAAATGAAGTGGCTGATGCAAACGAGGGTAAGGTAGTGGAGAAGTTAGAGTCAGTAAACAGGGAGCAAATGGATCTGGAAAACTTGTGGAATGGTTTAGAGAGTCTTATGATCATTGCTGGAGGGAGCTGTTAAGACCTCCGTGGGGAAGATATCAAGATCTATGAGAGACATATTAGAGCAGTTTCTTACTCCCAACTGAATGCTCTCAGAATGGAATTGCTTTACTCTTGCCTGACCCTTAACCCTTCTAACAACGTTGGTCTAAGTCGGATTAAAACTGAGTTGTCTTATCCTGTGACCTTAATATATTGCCTTATTTCTCCTAAAAGGAAACCTCTTCATCCTTAGCTGACCATCAGTTCTTCCACCAAGTTTGGTCCAGGTCGAATCGAAACTTTTAGTTATAGGGCTGAATAATTAACCTTACTTCGTAATTTTTACATTTAACTGATTGTTCTCAAAATTGAATCACTTCATCCTTGCGTTACCCTAATTCTTTCCAGAAGGTTTGGTCTAAATCGTCTAGAAATTGTTTAAGATGACCTTTCCATGAGCCCTTGACCTTTGACCTTTCCCTGTAACATTGACATTTCATTGATTGTTTTCAAAATCAAATTTTTGAGCCTTTCTGCAAAGTTTGGCCTCAATCGGATAAAAGAAAAAACTAAGTTGACCTTACCACATAACCCTGACTTTTGACCTGTTGTTCTTAGAAAGTCTAGGTCAGTCCCTTGGCTGCTTTTCATCCCTCCCACCAGATTTGGTCCAGATTAAACCAAAACAACTTTAGCAGTTCTGTTCGCACATATACACGAAGTTGAGCTTTGATCTTGTCATGTGACCTTCATCTTAGAATGATTATTCTCAAAACTGACTCCATTTGTTCTTGACGTACCTTAGAAATTCCACCATATTTGTTAAAAAAAAAAAAAAAAACTCTTAAGTTGGCCTTACTGGCTTAGATTGCCACCCTGATCTGTGGCCTTACTTTTTGACCTACCGTAAAAAAAAAAAAAAAAAAAAAAAAAAAAAAAAAAACGTGGTACCCATTGGCTGACCATAAATTCGTCCACCAAGTTTGATCATGATCGGATCAAAATTGTTCGAGCTATGTTCACACACACACACACACACACACACACACACACACACACACACACACACACACACACACACACACACACACACACACACACACACACACACACACACACACACACACACACACACACACACACACACACACACACACACACACACACACACACACACACACACACACAAGGACAGACACCCAACAATATCAACACCTCATTCTTGCTTTGCGAAAGCTGGTGTAATAAGAGGGACTGTCAAACCTCAGTAAGACAGATTACAAAAAGAAAATCGATATGAAGTCTATAGAGGCACCTGGAAAACAGACCACGAAATGAAACTTTGTGTGCTCTGCAGTCCAAGTGTGTGTTGGCAGTCTGAAAACCCAGCCCCTCTGACAACACATCTTCCAACCTGCAGCGTTAAACTGTACACACATTATCCGTAAATTCCTGATGATATTCACTAATAATAATAATAGTAATAATAATAATAATAATAATAATAAATGAATAAATAAATAAATAACTAAATGCTACTACTACTACTACGACTACTACTACGACTACTACTACGACTACTACTACTACTACTACTACTAGCATACCCCTTTACAGATGAAGTTGTGGGAGCCAAGAATTTTCTGCTTTTGCTTCGATCGGCGCATAGGATGTATTATAATTGCAGTTCTCTACCTGGTGAGTCTCTCTCTCTCTCTGTTCTATATCTTGAACAGCTCTTTTTGTCTTCAAGCATCCTAAACTGCCCTCTTTCGTGTCCTTCTGTCAAATCAATTTGTGTTCCTTCGCTCGTTTAAGTGTGTGTGTGTCTTGTTTTTGAGTTTCCCACCCTTCGTGAATTAAATACAGAAACAGATCCAAATAACTGATACCTAGAAGCAGGGTGGTTAAAATAAAAGTTAACTTCTTCACTTTATTATATCCTTCAGCTTCCTTATATCTCAAACCTTTATGCTTCTCTTGAGGGGATTAAAAATTATATTTTGGTGATTCCTCCATTTTTTTCTTTTTTCAGGTTTTTGGCTTCATCAATATAGCTTTCTCGAGCGCAGCCCTGTCAACAGTTCACTCAGAGAAATATTATGAATCTTGTAAGAATCAATATGGAGATATCGACGCGGACTGCATGGACAGCAGAAAGAAGGCTCGTGAGTATCAATATATGTTTTAACATCACTGCCCTGACGCTTATTATCACACCCGCTCCCGCAAAGTGAGACTGGATGTTATGTTTTACTGGATCTGTGTGTGTGTGTGTGTGTGTGTGTGTGTGTGTGTGTGTAGAAGAAGAAAGGGGACTGCTCAAATTGCGGCAACAACAGAGATATCTCCTCCTTGTGAATGCTAGAAAAGCAATAGCAAGGATAATGTTATCCAGGCTGAAAAAAACTATGACTGAGTCAACACATCCTGAAACACAATATGGATCTCGGAAGGAAAGAAGCACCTGTGATAATCTTTGTTGTTCGACAGGTGCAAGAGAAATGCCACGAGCAGAACCGAGATATTACGTTCATCGATCTTACAAAGGCATTTGACACACTCAGCAGAGAACTTTTATGGAAGGCTCTTTCAAAATTTGGAGTTCCAAACAAATTTCTTACCAACCTGAAGAGCCTGCATGACAACATGAATTCTCGTGTGTCCGTAGGTGGGAGCAAATCAGAACCCTTCACAGTGGACGTGGGATTAAAACAAGAATATGCCCTGGCTCCTGTCATTTTCAACATCTATCTCACTGCAGTCACCTTTTTAAGTCACCAACGAATGAACCCTGGTGATGGAATAAAAATCCAGTTCCATCTAGACGGTAACGTCTTCAAGCACAATGGCTCATTGCCTGGAGCTACAATATGTTGATGACTGTGCTGTCCTTGCACATACCCAAGAAGACCTACAACAGTCTCATCACCGTCTCCAACATATACCATGCAGTGAGGCTCCGAATAAATGTCAACAAAATGGTAATAATATCTCAGGGAAACAACCCAGCAGAGCCTGCATTTCAGATACTTGGCGAAAATGTAAAACAAGTGGAGAATTTCACCTACCTTGGAAGTGTGCTGACAGATAAACTTAACATTGATGCTGAAGTCCTTGCACGAGTTAGCCATACCTCACCCTCTTTTGGGCATCTCAAATTCAGAGTTTTTGAAAACACCAACCTGACATCCTAGGACACTCAGGGAAGGATAAAGTCCCTCATCCTTAAATTTTCCAGCCCGCAAAGTCAACCAACGTAGAAACCATGCTGAAAAAAAAAAAAAAAAAAAAAAAACAGCAAAGATGGGCCAGACACGTGTTCCGCATGCCTGAGCACCACCTTCCCCAACAGATTCTGTATGGCCAACTTCCTGCAGCACGCCACAACCCAGGGGGACAGAAGAAGAGATATGAAGATCATCTAAAGACAACTCTCGAGAAATACAATATCAAACCAAAAGATCTTGAAAGCAGTGTCCTGGACAGAAAATAATGGCGATCCCTCTGCAGCAAAGGAACCATTCATCTCGAAGCTCAAAACCTGGCCAGAGAAGAGCCGTGACAATGGAGACAACCAAAATAGACTTCTTCCGGCAAACTCGGACTTGACATGCCGACTGTGTGGTAAAATTTGTGGATCCAGGATTGATCTGCACAGTCACACAAGTTGGCAACAAAGAATGAGAAACACACCATCTTTGTGGGTATAGCAGGCGCCGTCTTCTGTAGCTGAAGGGTAGCTTTAAGTACTGTAAGTGTGTGTGTGTGTGTGTGTGTGTGTGTGTGTGTGTGTGTGTGTGTGTGTGTGTGTGAAACAAAATGACGCAAGAAGTTTTTATCAAATTTTTACCAAATATAGTGGAGGGGGTAACGGTCAGCCGGTCAGCTAAGGGATTGACGTATTGAGAACAACGGGTCAAAGGTCAAAGACGTTGACCTAGCAAGGTCAACATAAACAGTTTATATCCAATTAAATCAAACTTGAGGAAAGCACTGAGAGTAAGATAAGAACTAAAGACTTCGATTTTTGAGAAGTCAGTAAAAGATCAAGGTCACAGGATAAGATCAAAGTTTGACCTATGTGTCTATGTATGAAAAAAATTAACTAGAACAGCTTTTTATGAATTCTACTCTTCCACCATGTTTGATTTAAGTTATGGTGGAAGGGTAGAAGATCACCGAGAGAGGTGACAGCTTGTTTGTTAGAATAATAGGCCAAAGGCTAAGATCACATGGGAAGGTCAACTTACACAGTTTGTATCTGATTTCGACCAAAATTTGTGTAAGGCTTCAGTGTAAGGCAGAAATAAAGAGATTCAATACTGAGACCATTCAGTCAAAGATCAAGGTCACAGAGAAAGGTCAAAGGTTAGGGTCATAGGGCGAGGTTAACTCAGACAGTATTGATCTGATCTGGATTGTGGTTACTGGAAGGATTTTATTTTTATGTCGGTAACTCTATGCCTCCCATGTCGCAAAAGTCATGGTGGTGAATGGTGGTAATTTAATAGTGGTTTAACCCTGTCTTTTGATTCCAGTTCTTGGAGGGTATATTGTGGGGTTGCTAGTAGCTGCTCTACAAGCTTTATTCAGCAGTCTCCTTCTTTTTGGAGTTCTCAAGGTAAGTCAACTTCTCTTTTCTATCATCCATTAGTTTACTAAAAATTAGGGTTAGTAAATGATACTGAGTATAAAAGAAGGAGAGGGAAAACACACTGATCAGACTGCAGAGTGATAAGGTGGGAAAGGTTGAAACTGGAGTGCTGCAAATATAAAATATTAGACGAAATTTTTCAAACCCATCCTCTGTCAGGAGATATATGAAGGAAAACAAACACCAACCCTATAGTCTATCCAAGTAAACTGTCTAATGATCATTCATAGTATAGAGTTATATAGCTGCATTGTTGACCATCCAAAAATAACATCACCCTCCTCATTCATCTATCCAACTTCAAACATGGCGTCCAACCCATGCAGATTGACCCAACTTAAACTGTTTCAGTCAAAATCAACCCTCATTAAGAACCATACTAGCAGCAACAGACACAGACCAAGCTTTTGATACATTCCCAAGGCATATCCTGATAAGCAAGATATGAAACCTCAAAAAGGAATACACTGACAAGATATTACTAATCAACTTTCTTTCTGACAGGCAGTCCCAAATTACCAAAATCAAGATTCTGAATTCAGAATACTAGCCAGCGGTGTCCCACAGGGCTTGTTCCTTTCAACCTCACTTTTTTAGCCTTTTCCTATGCAACCAACCAACACCCTCGACCTCCCTCGGTAACAGTATTGTTCTGTGCAAATGGCCTATCAATAGTTTCACCACATTCCAAAACTCAGCAAGCAGTAGGACACTTCCAACAGCACTTACACTCATTAAAACACGGCTTTGGCGGAACAGAACGGTTTCTTCACCAACTAGATCAATCATCACCTTCTTCACTCCATACAGACATGAATTTCAGTTACACCCTCAAGTCTCTCTTCCTCCAGTCACTTCCAGTGGCATCATAATCATCCTCATCATCATCAACATCATCCTTATCAAACTGAATCATTCCACTCCAGGACATAGGCCTCTGCCATCTTTTCCATTCTATGTTATTGACTTATGGTCTGTTCCCTCCAGTTACAGATAATCTCTGAATTTCATCTCGCCATCTGGTTCTCTGCCTCTCCTCGCTCCATCTTTGGCTTGACACTCAGTTTGCCTTGTTGTTCATTTGTTTCTGTTCCGCGGAGAACTTGGCCTGCCCACATCCATTTTTGGTTCTTGAATGAAGTGATTATATCCTCTACTTTCGCCTGTTCTTTTGTCAATGAAACATTTTATTTATTCCCGTCACACCTAACATAACCCTTCCTATTCATTTCTGGGCACTCCTAAGTTTATATCCAAGGATTTCATCAGGCTCGATGTTTCCGATCCGTAATTTGGGACACGAAGAACTCACTGGCCATATAACGGTCTCTTTTGACCAAATGGCAGTTACTAAAACTCTTCCGTACTTTTCTTATTCTTTGCTTGATTTCAGTGTCATGAACTTGACTTGCTTGAATTGCTTTCTTTAGGTGCTGTACAATATATGCATTCCTTCACAGATTCAAGTAAATTCTTCATCTCGTATTTGTACTGGAAGGAACTGGTCATATCAACTGGTCATGATTTTCGTCATAATATTAATATTCAAGCCTAACTTCAACTCTGCATGTTTATAGCTACTGAGATTTCTTGTAATTCCTCCTCACTGGATACACACATGATTTTCTCAGCATGCAAACTTTACCCGTGGAAAGACATCTCATAGACTCAGTGACTTGAAAACACTCACAGGCACTACCTTCGAATAGCAAAAGGAACCCCTGAGAACAGTTTACAAACAGCCCAGCCTGAGCACCTACCTTAGCCTCACAAACATGGAAAAACGTCAAAAACCACACAACAAAGCCCTATGAACAACAGAATGCACAGACGACATATTCAGTTGCTTACTTCAGGAAATAAATATACTTCAAATCAGATCATAATAACATGAGAAGCACACAATACATTGCTTCAGCTCAAGAATAATCCCACCAATGTATCTTCATGTTGCATCACTCTCCACCACTAATGAATAAATACTACCACCCAGCACTACACAAAATACCTCAGTAACACCTTTCATTCTCCACTCACGCTACACTTCACAAGCATATAGATGAACGCATAGCCACCACAGTCATTCATAACCTCTAGCCAAACACTATCCTTCATCATCGACCACCACCGGTCATCATCCCCTCCAAAACTACCTTACCTAGAGAGACAGGAGTGCACATAACCAAACTATGATGCGGCCATCACCCTTCCCCGCTCGAGTACCAACACAAAATGCAACTCACAGACAGTCCACTATGCCCACTCTGCATTACAGCCTTCATACTACACTGTATAATACGCTTAATCACTTAATGCATCTATGACAACACTGACAACATAACCTCAAGAACATATATCTGGTATCATCAGATTGAAGTGGTAAATTTCCTGTTGAGCACTAGGCACACGTCCAGATGAGCCTGGGGTTGCAACAGTATAAACAACAACAGTAGCAGCAGCAACAGCAACAATAACAACAACAACAACAAAGACATACAATCTTCCATTCCGTTAATCGTTGTTTTCCCAGTTTATTCGCTCTTTATTTAACATTTCCTTTATTAGTGATAATACGGTCACCTTAGCTGTAGTCGTATATCTTTATCTTCCTAATAAGTGTCATTTAGATAAAATTTAAAACATTCAGGTTACTTTCTAACGTTGTGCAATTTAATTTTCTTTCAGCAAAATACTCGTCTCTTTCTTCCCTTCCTGGTTATGTCCCTGATCCAAGCCGTCTCAGCTTCCATTCTTGGACTGATGCTGTTTGGACTCTTCCTGTATCTCGCGCTATGGATTTCTGCCATCATATCTATCGTCGTCTTTAGTGGTTCCATCTTTCTTCATGTATACTGTCTCCTGGTTGTCCGTATCTACTACCTGAACGTAAGTAAGAGTGAGCAGTTGCATTATTTAGTACCCATTCGAACAACGTGTTATATCTGGCGTCTGTTGGGAGATGGCCTTAACCCCTTCTGCTTAATACATCATATTTCTTTTGTCCTTGCAGCCAACCGACGATTTTAGCTTATGAGAGACTTTTGGAAGAGGAGGGCCTTGATCAGGGTTCATATATATATATATATATATATATATATATATATATATATATATATATATATATATATATATATATATATATATATATATATATATATATATATATATATATATATATATATATATATATATAATATACATATAATATATCTATCTATCTATCTATCTATCTATCTATATATATATATATATATATATATATATATATATATATATATATATATATATATATATATATTGGTTTTGTTAGTGAACTGTTTAAAGAAGTAGGCTGTATCTGTGGACCACCCTGTTGTAGGTACTTATTATATTGATTCAAAATCACAGTCAAGAATAAAGAGTGATAAAATTGTTAGGGAACCAGAAAATGCTAGGGGGTAGACACTGGCAATACTGGCTGGTCTGTCCCCTCAACGTACGAGAAATTTTCAGTTAAGCGGCAAAAAGGACACAATATATATGGACACCTGGTGGTTTGGTGGTTAGATTGTCCCTGTCGAAGTGACGACCTTCCACAGGTTCAGTACCAAGTAGGTGAATGAAGGCTTTTCGATCACGCACAGTAACATCAACAACGGAAGAGGGTTGGTCATCAGCCCTTATATGACTGTATTGCGGTAGCCTAGTCTAGGGCCCATACTTCTCAGCGGGAGTACAATGGCACTACCTGTTACCGTTTATTATGTTTATTATGCAAAACCGATGGATGCATGAGGAGGGGAAGCCTGAAAACGCAACAAGGTGATGAAATGGAGAGAGTCATATTTAAGAGCGGGATGCCTGGTCGCTGATCTGCGATTTGTGTACCATTTTTGCACATTTTCTTATCCAGGAAAGTCTAGGTTAGGTTAGGCTTGCATTCTTAGTACCAGGCTATGTTAGTTTGTTTGTCAGTTAGGTTCATCCGTTAGGCTAGGCTAGATTAAGATAGGTTAACTTAAGTTACAAAAAAAAAAAAAAATCAAAGATGATCATACACGGAGAATCAAACTTACAGCACATTCTATCACTTCATCCTTAGCAATTTACCTTGCTTTTTACTCCTCGTTGTTCTCTTGTATGCTGTTTTTATCTCCTTAATATCGACATAGCATGCATAGAGAACATGCGGGAGAATATTAATGCACTAAATGCGGAAATTGACTGGTAAGAAGGTGTTAGCGAGCTTTCTTAACTGATGGGAATACGGGTGTTAGATTGGTGGGAACGGTGGGAGGCAGTAATAGTAATAGGAGTAGTAGTAGTAGTAGTAGTAGTAGTAGTAGTAGTGGTGGTGGTGGTGGTAGTAGTAGTAGTAGTAGTAGTAGTAGTAGCAGTAGTAGTAGTGGTAGTAGTAGTAGTAGTTGGAGTAGTAGGTTCATCTGAGACGCCAACCCAGTGGACTGCAGGCTGAAGCTGTCCTCCTCCTGCAGTCCATCCTCCTGCTTTTGGGTAATTGGAAGGGAACTGTGATAAGAGGCAACTGAAGGGATCTCTCTCTCTCTCTCTCTTCCCCCCTTAGCCACCTTACAATACCCCTGGGAGAAGCATGTCACCAAGCAGACAGATTGTTATGTATCAGAAAACATCCCGTACCGTATTTCCGCATCGGTCATTTTTATCTTATTTCACAGGGTCTGGCATCTACAGAATTAAAGAACAGGATTTTATGCATTTCAGATCAATAGGTCGCAGGGACAGAAGGGCATACCACTGAATAAAGAAGGACATGGACAAGGATATGAACAACGTCCTCCTTTCGATGACTTTAACCAACCACTAAATGCATAATGGTAGAGCTGCTATTTGGAGAGGGACGCCCTCGTGTGGTGGCCCCGACAAAGCCAGGTCGCGCAACTGCCTGGTCACACAAATGTCCCTCAGCTGTTTCCCTGTCCCACAGAAGGAGGATGGTGTACTGCAGATCAGCTTAAGCCTGCGATTCACAGGGATCACGTTTCATAAGAACCTGGGACAATAGCAACTATATCTATATCTATCTAAATTTCTATCTACAGTATATATTTATCTAGCTATCTATTATCTATCTATCCATCTAGTTAATTTCTTCCCATGTTCTGTTATCGCCCCATACACAGGGCCCAGTAACCCCCCCCCCCGCCTTTTTTTTAATGTCATTCATTTAGCTTTAGCTTTTCCTCGATTTTTCTCATTTGCTTTAAATCGGTTTAACCTTTTCTTTCTTTGTGTCCCTTCTGATGTTATCATTCATCCACGGTTGTTCCTTGGCAATTCTTCTCCCTTCTCGGACTCGTCTTCTATATATATTTCTTCTTTAGGCTTTCATTTGCCACACCTGTTAGGATTTCTTGCATTCTCTGGATGTCTAGTACCACTTCTTCCTTCAACTTGTTCTCGGCTTCTTCCGTAAACGTTTTCATACCCTTTCTACTGTGCTATAATATGAAGAGTCTTCCCACTTCTTTCCTTTACCAGTATAAAATATATTCTCTGTTTCCACTGAGAATTTTGCATCTATTAACATGTGGTGCAGTATATCTATCTTCTCTTTGTCCTCATCTATTTTCATCCCCCTAAACCAACTATACATCCTTTTATTAACTACTTTACTAAAAATGCACAGCACCTTTCCTACCTCCCCTGCTCCAAGTATAAACTCCATTACATTTCTCACCACCAATTTGTCATTCTCCCTTTCGTCTTGATGGCCTGTGAAACCTAGGTGACCATTAAATCCCCCAATATCGTTAAAGCCTCTTCTTCCACCTCGTCTACAGCAAGTCTCTCTATCTCCTTCAATTTTCTGTACTTCTCGTTTTCTTTGTTTCTGTGAGATATACCACGTCACATTCCTTTTGTAACAAATATTGAACTTCAGCCATTTTGCCTTTGTCAGACCTTCTATATTCAGTACTTTTGATTGAGTGCGGGATGAGGTGATTGTGTGGGTTTTGTGGGGGTTGAGAGAGAGAGAGAGCGATTAGTGTTTAGGTTATCTTAGAAAGCCTGCTTGTCATAACTGTTGATGTTGCTTGTGTGTGTATGCGTGTGCGTGTGTGCTTAGCAGTGACTTCGAAGTAGAGGGGTAAGATATAATTTTCTTTAGCCTCATTTCTGCCAACCATTGTTGCAAAGAACAGAACCGGAGAGAGAGAGAGAGAGAGAGAGAGAATTTCAATGCATGACCTGATGCAAGGTGTTAATGGTAGGGGATGCGTACCCTGCGTATTTTTTTTTTTTTTTTATCTTGCGACCATTACCAACAATGACAAAAGACCAACAGCAACGATAACAAAAGCAACACCTGCAAGAACGATATCAACAACAGCAACGAGAACGGCAACCACAAAACCACCACCACCACCACCACCACCACCACCACCCACAACAGCAACAACAACAACAGAACAAGAAAAAGAGAGACAATAATGAACAAGAAGATCTGCCAAGGCACAGCAGACCCGTCCCCTGCAGTCATTTTAGTGCTGATGTATAAACAAAACAAGAAATTTAGTCAAATATGCCACATATCAGGTTTGGAGTAAATCGGGTGAAAATTGACGATTTTATGCCCATTTGAAATTTTAGGCCCGACCAACCTGACACTGACCTCCCTACTGCTAACTGGGGGATGACTCCCATGATGTAACTAGGCATGTTATAGAATGCAGATTTGGAAGATGCACCTTGAGGTTTTGGTTTCTTTTCGCTGTGACAAATTTCAAAGGAGTTACGGCTAAAAAACAGTTTATTTTATTATTATTATTTTTTATTTTTTATTTTTTTGGGGGGAGGCCTACAGCCTGGGCCTTGGCCCAGTTTGGCCAAAAATTTAATCAGGTGATTTGAAGGTTATAGCCCAACATTCTTGTAATTTTTGCTCCAATTCGCACCAGTAGTTTTTGCATAAAATTGTTAACAGACAGACAGACAGACAAACATACAAACAAACAAACAGACAAAGCGAGTGAAAACAGTATCCGTCCCCGAGCCCCTCCGGGGCGGGGAGGGTTAATAACAATAGCAACAAAGCCAACAATATTACCAATACCAACAACGAGAATAACAGGAACAACAACAACAACAACAATACCACCACCACCACCACAACCCCATTGCCATCATCATCAACAACAATAACAACTAGAAAGCACTCAGAGGGTGCATACCTCCACCAATGCCTTTGCCATTAAAAAGGATCCGGATCCGGATCCTTCCCTATATTTAATTATTACTTTCTTGGTCCATGGCCACCATGCCACAAAATATCATCGAAATTCATTGAGAACTTTTTGATATACTGTTCGGGATACTCCGGATCCGGATCCGCCCCCAAATTTAGTCATTTCCTTGGCACATGACCCACCTTCCACGAAATTTTATCAAAATCCTTTCATAACTTTTTGAGTAAAGTTGCTAACAGAAAGACAAACAAACAAACCGACGCGAGCAAAAACAGAACATCCTTGGAGGAGTTAATAACAGTAATACTGTACTACCACCACCACAACCACCACCACCACCCCATCAACAAATACAACCACACTCCTTAAAGTTTCTTTAATTCTGTCCATGTTAAACTTTCGAGTATCTTAATTTTTATTCTTGAAAGTTTTGCTCAGTTCGGTAGGTTCAGTGAGATGTCTTGTCCTTACAATCATGTCCCTTCCCCTCTTCAGAAGTTCCTTTGTACTCTGAGAGTTTACCTCCTATTTCTAGAGCTGCTTCGTTTACTATTCTCGTGAAGTTTTCGTTCGTTTGTTTACATCATCCATCAACAGCTAGTATTTATTCTGAATTATTAAGCTAAATTCTGCTGCCTTCTCCCTCGCTACTACAAGGTTTGACAGTTTCCTTCTGATTAGCCTCTCCATTTTTCTTCTGAAATCTAGTACTACTTGATTTCTTACCATTCTGTAGCCACTTTTTCCATTTACCCTGTCCAGCGCAGTTACATTTTCCACTGTACCGGCATGTGATTTGTTACTGAGAATGAAATCTGTCTCATTTTTTGTTTCATCATTTAGTCCCTTCCAAGTTCGCCTCCTGCTTTGTTTCTTTTGAAAGAACGTGTTCATCACTCTCAGACTGTTCCATTCACCACATTCCATCAGTATGTCACCTCTGCCTATCTATCTGTCTATCTATCTAAAGCCAGACACCACACTTCTGGTAAGGGGTGGCCGTTTGACTTTGAGTTAGTTGTTTTACGGGGAGGGGCACTAGTCCTCCGTCAACCCACTTGCTGACACGTAGAGAACACGTATGGGTTGGTTATAAGGTTACCACCCAGCGCTGTAAATAGTTTCTTGGCTGACAGGAAACCATTAGGCTTGTCACTTAATGTAAAACCACCTGTATAGGGAAGAAGAGTAATTAAAAAAGTGACAGGAAAGATGGAAGAAATAGGAAGAGAGGATTGCAGAAGCAAAAAAGAATGATGATGAAGAAAGAAGTTGGCAGCACATCATGTGAGTGGATGATGATCTCCACCACCTACAGAAAAACCATTCCAAAATGCCCTAGTCCAACCCTTGCATTAAAGTCTTGCATCACAAATGTTTATTGTCTTTAGTGATTTTTCATTGCTCACTCTACATCTTCATAAAAAATTGAATCTGTAAACCCACATTGAATTTGTATACCCAAAAGTGCAACTATATCAAATTGTTATTAAGTACCAGGAGGACTTCAAATGCATGTACTTGAAGGTAATGATGATGATGATGATGATGATGATGATGATGATAATAATAATAATAATAATAATAATAATAATAATAATAATAATAATAATAAATAATAATCTACCATGGTTACAGATGAATTTGTGTGGGCCAAATGACATCCATATTCAACCCTTTAAGTGGATTGGAATAGGCATTACGGTCATTACCTCCGCCAAGGTGGTCATGTTTTACCCAGCGTTGGTTGGTTTGTCTGTTAGCAGGATTATCCAAAAAATTATAAACGGATATTGATGAAATTTTGTGGAAAGATGGGCCATGGGCTAAGGAAGAAATGATTAAATTTGGGGGTGGATTCGGATCCGGAGTATCCCGCACAATATCTCCAGAAGTTCTCAATGGATTTCAATGAAATTTTGTGGAAAGGTGGGCCATGGACCAAGAAAAAAAGTGATTAAATTTTGGAGCAGATCTGGATCCACTTTAATGACTGGCATTGGCTGAGGTACGTGTATGCAGTGTTGCCATCAAAAAATTTGGAAAATCTGATGCTGGACGCCAAAAAATCTGTAGATCTCTCAAAGTGGCCATTCCGTGAAAACCACTGCTGCAATATAGAGTGGAAATGGAAAACCAACCCGTCCTATATTTTCCACAGTATTCCCCATGAGCCCCCCGAATTTATTCCTAATTGACTACAGAAGCCACATATACACCTATGTTGAAGACAAATTTTGGTCATAATATAATAGCATCATATATATATATATATACAGTATATATATGACATTTTTGTGTGTGAAAAACTGGAGTGTGTATAGCCAGTTGTTACCACATGGAACTGGGCCTGTCACACATGAATAAAACAGTGGTTGCATGAATTTTCATGGGTCTTCCTTCTGAGATAGGAGTGGATCTCGTTGGTTACAAGTCAAATCAACCGTCCAATCTGATTACACTTGGTCATAAGCTAAACTGGAAAGAGGTGAAGTATTTTTACTGAGTGATAATTCGTCGAATTCAGTCATTCATACTAACTCATTATCGCACTGGACCAAGGACCGACGCCAGAATGCGAGCAAATGCAATGTAATTCCAGGTGAAATAATGCACTTCTTTGCATCCCCCGATATAAAAACGCAGCATTTAATTCGCTGAGCAACTTCCAGTGGAGGTGGTAGATAACACAGCATATGAAATAGTCTTATTGTGAAACTTCAAATAAAATTATAAAAAGACAGAAATAATACTTATATTTGACAAGTTTCTCCTTATCCACAAAGAAAGTAAGTCTGTATGTATAATGGAAATGTCTTCCAGTACGAAAATCTGTAGATTAAGCCTCTTAAAAAAAAAAAAAAAAAATTTGAGTCTGTAATTAGTTACAAAACCTGTAGATCTACAGATAAATCTGTAGAAGTGGTAACACTGCCGGTATGTGCTCTGTGAGCGCTGTCTGGTTGGTGAGTGTTTCTTTCTCATTTTCTCTGTGGGGGAGCAGTGGCTCAAAGGTAGAGCGCTCGCCTCGTGATAGCGAGGTTGCGAGTTCGAGCCTTTGATGGGTCACCGTTACCGGGAGTGGTGGCGTGCATCTGTGACCTAGCGGGGCTATATGACCATAGTTGCCTAGCTCGGGGATGATGAAATCACTTAATCTCCCTCTCCACTTAGGTTAACCTTTTTCATTTGATGCAGTATATATATATATATATATATATATATATATATATATATATATATATATATATATATATATACACACACACACACCGGTATATCGTATTTTATTCATGCTGTTTGTTTGTGGTGAAATTTTCAGCGAAAGAGTGAATTTTTGAACCGCAGGGGTTAGACGTAGTCAGTATTAACCGTCAGTACGAGACCGTATCCTTAATTAACTAAAGTCGTCTGGAGGCAGCCTTATACAATTAAAGGTATGTCCTAGGATTCAAAGGGCTCATAAACAATGTGTGTGTGTGTGTGTGTGTGTGTGTCCAAACTTCCTGTTCTCTCTGTCACGAACTAGTGTGTCATGCTTTTGGGTTAGACATCGTTCATCAACAGAAAACGCAAATAAATTAACACAACATAGCAAACTAAAATTTAATATCGCCTACAGTTTTACAGCTGTTATGCGTTTATTTTTATATGAAATACAGAGTTTACAATTATATTCTTCAAATGCTCTTACAAATACTCCAAGTAACTTTCTGTATAAGATACAGTCACTTGCAAGACTAGAGTATAATTATATGAGTACGGTATACAAAACAAGAACTTTATATATATATATATATATATATATATATATATATATATATATATATATATATATATATAGATAGATAGATAGATAGATAGATAGATAGATAGATAGATTTAGATATATGCTAACTTGTGAAAACTTTTCTTACCTCATTTATAATTTGTAACTCATGCACGGATGTTCCAAACTGCATGTTAGTGATACAGGAATCAATCTCGTGAAGATGCTGGCCAAATTATGATGCAACACACTGACATTGATCTCTTTGTTATGATAATAATATATTATATTCTGGATACCACCAGTCAGTATATCATTTACCTTAGGAACACCTCTCAGATCAAGAGTTAAGCTTGTGATTGAATATTGTATCCATAAATACAAATGTATTAATTATTTATGTGTTGGCATGCAGAAAACACTAAATGACGGTCATACTCAACAGATCCACAAACTTTTTTTTCCTTCCATGAGAAACATCAAGTTAATGCACTAATAGTTCTGGTACAGCCAACTCAAAACAAAGGACTTGACAAATACAGTACAAACACGGTGAAGCAATAAAATTTGTAGATAACTCCAATATATATATATATATATATATATATATATATATATATATATATATATATATATATATATATATATATATATAAAACGTGGTGTGTGTGTGTGTGTGTGTGTGTGTGTGTGCAGTATTCCAGTATATACCTGATACATAATTAATTTGAGTACGGCATGAAGTATGCAGGACAATTCAATTAATTACTCCTACAGTACATCATTTGCATGAATGAAGTACAGTCTTTCTTTCAAAATGCAGAGTGTGATATGGCCACACTGCCATTTGTACCATGTAGTGTCTAGTAAGCACTTGGTGGCTTGCTGGGGTCTGAGTAGGGAGGGGGTTCATAGCCTTGTTCGTTCAGTGACATGTGCGTCCGACCCTTGTTGCGCTTGATCTGAAAATGCATAAAATTCGGTTAGTCATTTTTAAGACGCTAAAACCATCATCATCGTCATCATCATCCCGTTCTCTTTTTCCCGCCCAAATGAAGTGAGGCAGGGTCAGGTTCAGAGAGAAAGAGAGAGAGAGAATGCCCAATTTATTTGGTCACACACTCACTCACCATTCAAACCCGGGGAATCCGTACTCTGCCTCACACAGGAGACAATCCACCACGCTTATGAGCTTCATCTAACCTATCAGACAGTCACTCTGAGAAGTATCACTTCACCGAGTAAAAACAGTGGTGCCAAAAGTGTTCCCAAGCAGCTCGATCCTCTGACAGTTCCCTAGCCTCATCAGCTTCCATACCGTGCCTTCTCACACACTTATTTACCTTATCTTTCCATCTTATTGGCCTACGACGCCTTCTCCCACCTTCAAACTCTTTCAGATACACTCTTTTCACCATCATCTTTACACCTATTCTTACTGTGCGACCATGCCATCGAAACATACTCTTTTCAACAATGGTGTACACAGACAAATCTTATTTTCCTAATCCTATCCACATTTCTCAACAGTTCCATTTCCACTGCTCTCGCTCTTGACTTCATTTCCCTGCCACATCAGCGTCTCACATCCGCATATTACTGAGCACACTAAAGCTCTTCCATGCAAGCCTCTCATAACCGACATATTCAGACCTGTATTTTCTACCAAGGCCTTCATAGCTTCAATCACTTTCCTTCCCTGTGCATCTCTGTTGCTGGTTCTTTTCACATTCTCCTCTCTCTCTATCATTGCACTTAAGTGCTAACACTCATTCACCACTTCAAGTCTCTGTTCACCATCACATCACACTGGGAATCACTTTCTTCCTCAACTACCATAATTTTACTCTTATCCACATCGACCTTCAAAGCCCAACACTCACACACCCAAAAAGCCCTAATCTGCCAAGCTCTTGTTCACCATCAGTAAGTAACAGCACCATTTGCATACATCACAGTTTCCATCCTTCGCCATCCTCGTACCTCTTTCCAAAACTAGATATATATATATATGGAGCCATGAGGGCATCACACAAGCTTGTTTCAGTATAATGCTGATATTATAACACTATCAGACGCCCACCAATCTTAACACAGGCCTCATTATCAGTATATGAACTTCAAATGGCAGTTAGCGGCTGCCCATCCACTCCATACATATGCAGTATCTTCGATAATCCACCTCTGTTTATAATGTCGTATGCTTTCTCCAGATCAATAAATGCCCATCCACGCAATAAAATATGCCCAAAATGACTGACACAGTCGCTGCGTGAAAAGTGTTGTTATTTCTAACATACTCTATCTATCAGTCTATTAGCTAGTTCCTCGTGTATAGGAACATTAGTGGCACCTTCATCATTCTTCCAATCTGCGGGTGCACTGGATATAACCCGAATGCTCAAAAGTATATGGATATACAAAAATCTGTTGTTTGATGTAATTCTGATAATTGAAGTCTGAATGTAGTAGATCAGCTAACTAGTTCAATATAATGATGTATAGGATTAGTAGAAGTGATGTGGAGCTACTATGGAGCCCCTGTTAACTGGGTGGAGCATGCAGCACCTATCCAGGAACCAAACCTCTACACTAATCCCCACTCCTTGCTGTGGCGAGGTGTTGTCTGCTGCAAGGGACCATTGGTTCACTGCACAGGACGGGCCTGAAGGGGCGATTGCTTGTCTTTGGTTCGTGAGTCTGATCAACCAGACAGACTGGGGTAACACAATAACAACTCTTGCTAGTCCTCAAGGGGATGCTGTTGAGCTCATGAAAGATCTTTAGTAGTGATAGGGTTAAGTAATGAAATATGCAGGCTCTCCAACTGGAAAAAGTCGTGACCTGAATATAATCGTCTCCTGACAGTCAGCCGTAGAGAAATGTGACGTATTCTGGCAAAAGAGATTAAGGCAATCTAAAAGACTCCAGATGCAACATGTTTGGGTGGGTACTACATAATGCAACTACTTACTACCTCCGCCAAGGAGTTTATCTTTTACCCCACGTTGGTTGGTTTGTCCGCTTGTCTGTCTGTTAACAGAATTATTTAAAAAGTTATGAACAGATTTTGATGAAATTTTGTGGATGGGAGGACCATGGGCCAAGGAGGAAAGGATTAAATTTGGGGGAGGATGCGTATACGGAGTATCCCGCACAATATGTCCAAAAGCTCTCAGTGAATTTCAACGAAATTTTGTGGAAATGTTGACCACGGACCAAGAAGAACTGATTAATTTTTGTGTGAGTCCGGATCCTGTATCCACGGATCTGGATCCGGGATTACTAAAAAAAAATTATGAACGAATTTTGTTGAAATTTTGTGGAATGGTGGGCCATGGGCCAAGGAAGAAGATAATAAATTTTCGGGCGGATCCGGAGTATCCCGCGCAGTATCTCCAAAAGTTCTCAGTGAATTTTAATTAGATTTTGTGGAAAGGTGGGACATGGACTAAAAAAGATTTTATTAAATTTTGGAACGGATCCGGATCCTATGTCCACAGATCCGGATCCGGATCCTTTTTAATGGCAATGGCATTGGCGGAGGTATGCGCTCTCTGAGCGCTTTCAAATTATTACTTACGTCCAAGTAGTAGGCACGGACGACCAGAAGCAGGTACACTTCAAGCATAATTATTAAACCAAAGACAACGACGTTTATAAGGACACTCAGCCACTCTCCCGAGTGCATCAAAAATCCAACCCGTGCCAGCGCCATGATGAGAAGTAAGATGATTTGGATCAGGTACATGACCATCATGGGAATTAAGAAGCGTGTCTTTTGCTGAAATATGAAAAAAAAAAAAAAATTATGTTGTCACTTATACATTATGTGTCTTAATTTATGCATATATAACACCGGGTAAGAAAAGTTATGCAAAATTAACACCATTTCGCTGTTGTTAGTAATGTTCAGTGAACTGTGAATTGTGAGAAAGAACAGAAAAGTATAAAAGTTATATGGTACATGCTGTGTTCGTTTTGTCAGAGTTCCATAGTAGAGGATTGTCCTGAAACATTTAATCGAGTATCTTCGTAGTTACAGAACTACAGTTCTCAATATTTCCGCCACATTAGTCTCATTAGTGTGTCACTGTATTGGTCTGTATTAAAGCATGCATCATCTAATAACTCTAAAAAGTATCTCAGTAAAGTTTACATCATTAACTCTAAACAGTGCTTCAGGTGTTTCGTATTTGATTAAGATCACTGGATGTTGGAACAGAGCAGGTGACATACCTTGAGAACTCCATGGAGAAGGAGACTGCTGAATATGACTTGCAGACTACCCACTAACAAGAATGCAATTAACACTGCCAAAACTGGAATACAAAAGGCATGGTTGAATCACTATCGTATTACCATTAAGTTTCGTCACCAGGGCTTTATAACCTATAAAGTATGGGACTGGAAAAAGAGGGGGGGGGGAGTGAAAAACAAAACAAAACTGATCTTCAAAATAGTATATTGTAAACATAAGCAGAGCAACATTATATGCCCTACATGGACAGTGTGGGCCTGCACCCCTCCACCTCCTGTTATTTAAGTACAAAACATATATGGTCTACACGAACTTCCAGTCTGCCACTGTCAATAATATATTCATCCTTTTACTTATGCTACCGGCAAGCAAGATCATTCTTGGTTGTTAGTATTATGGCCAGGATCAATAAATTTAGGAGTAAAATCCACCAAACACTTCATCTGTGGTATAAAACAGACTTTGCAATCTTATTTTCGAAATCTGGGATCTAGTTAGATATTTATGCTGGCTTTATTTGAGAACAAAGACTGTACAGTACATATCACAGCTGGTATCCAGAGTTACCTGCTAAGTAAGATGAAAGAGGGGGAGGAGAGATACAGCGAAGAAAACCAGAGAAATGTGTTCCTGTGCCTGTTTGATACTGCATTCAGTTACACTCTGACCTTGCATGTCTGTTTCTGGTGATCATCAGTGCTTGTACCATTTTTCACGTTTAAAAATCAGATGGGGTTTACTGTACAATAGCTCTCGAAATTGCTCAGTATATTGGTACAGTTCTGGATAGAATCTAATCCTGAAATTCATTGTTTAGCACCTCGGCCCATAACTTCCCGTCCTCATATAAAACCCATTGTGGTTTTATGCGTTTATGATCCTTGTGGAGTTGGTAGGTATAAATCTGTTTTAATTAATCACAGTAACAACTATGACAGGGAATTGATCGTAAGTATTTTAGGGAATATGGCCCCTCGCATCAAAATTGAAACCCATAGTCGCAGATGCCTGTCTCGGTTTTCACCAGTCATGACCAAGTATGTATGGTGTGAAATGCTTTATAAACACCGTGGGTGTTTTTTTTTTAACCCCCCCTCACCCCAGTTTGATTTCAGCGCATATATATATATATATATATATATATACAGTATATATATATATATATATATATATATATATATATATATATATATATATATATACAGTATATATATATAGTGGTCATGGCGATCGGCAGTGGTTTTGCTCCTCCCATTATTAAATCCCAGGAGACTGCTTTGTGGATGGGGCTCAATTACGAAAACTGAGAATGCGAAGGTGTGGACAGGCTACCAGTGTTTGACGATAAATTCAGGAGCACGTGAAAATGATAGAACATGTCCGACCTTCTTGATGCTAGAACATGTCCAATCTTTTTGGTGCTAGAACTGTCGTGTGCCTATAAAGCATTCCTTGAGGTAGGACTCCATATTATAATTACAAATCATAATAGATAGATAGATAAATAGATAGATAGAGAGACAGATAGAAGCAGGGAGTCAGATGATGAGAAGGTATTGTGTCTGCGGGAATCGAGCAATGCTAAACATGCTTACACACTCTTAACTCAAGGAATGCTTTATGGGCACACGACAGCGCCTAGTGACCATACACACACATACACACATACTCACACACAGGCTGCTAGAACTTTCCACTCACAAGGAACACACGTGATACGTCTCCTGTTTCACCAGAATTTAGGAAAGAGAGGGCAGGAGACAGGCCATAGAACAGGCAGGTAGTAGGGAGAAGGGCTTAGCAACTTGTGAGAGAGAGAGGGAGCGACAGCGAGAGAGAAAGAAGCTAGCCATAGAACAGACAGGTCGCAGGGAGAAGGGCTTAACAACTTGAGAGAGAGACAGAGAGAGCGAGACAGAGAGATAGCTAGCGGGACTCTACTTTATACGTCGCTCTGTGTGAGAGACTTGTTAATATTTATGAGACAAATAAAAATAGTCCCATACTATTCTTTACCTCTCCTGTCACTACATGACAAATGGAAAAGAAGATTAACTACTCACGAAGCTACTCAAGTATAACAACTGCTCGTCCACAAGTCTAATATATATATAACTCAACTACAAGTAACTACAAAGTCTTTTATGACATTTGGTAGCAGCGAACGTATACGAACCTCGTCCACGAATCAACAGTGAATTCCTACAAAATATCAAGATTGAAAAAAAAAAAAAACTCTCACAACCAACAACTTACAACCAGCTCCTGATAGTATTCTCTCCAACCAGCCCCCTCCGTCTCCACGATCATCACGCTGATGTAGAAGTGATCACACGACGTCTTGCCAGTAGTTTAACAAAGTACTGATACAAACAATCTTGAAATTTCTACGACGAACCAACAAACTACAACCATCTACAATCAACTACAAGTAACAACTCTACGAGTCATCTGTATAATCTTCTACACGCACCTACAAGTAGCGGCAGTCTTCATCCTACAACGAGTAAATCGCAAGAAAAAAGGAACACGAATACCTCGCGGAAGAAAAACGGAACAAACAAACGAAGAGTGAGACACGACTCATAACCACCAGACCTCACCCTCCTCTCTCTGCTACATCCACCCAACCCCCGACGCTGCCGCAGGAGTCAAGAGGGCAAGACGACGAAGCAAATACCAAGTCCATATTCACAACTCATCTTACTCACTCGTCTTCACTCAAGTTACTCATCGCTACTCATTCACTCACCACAGCTACCAGTGTGGGAAGTCGATGTCAGCATGCGTGCTGGCTGAAAAGACGCCACGTTGGTCAACACACCACTGTACCACCACTCACACCATTCCCACCACGGTAAAAATTAGTGAGTTACATAGTTACTTCATTTATACATTACACAGTGATAGACAATAAGCTTCTGCACAGACATATAATACGTGCTGTATAGGTACAGCTTAAATACACATACTTACTTCAGTTGTCTGCATAACTCAAACACTAAATAATCACCAACAATAAATATTCTACACTGTATATATTCATTCATTTATTATAACATTTATTTACTACCAACGAGTGTTACCATTTATACCTACATAAAATACGTGTTTCATACATACAGCTATACATTATTATATCTACAAAGTAATAAAGAAAATATACCATCACAGTTACTCAGTGAGCGATTAAAAGAACTGTATTAAACATTTATTAATTAAAGCTACCTAGTGGAAACATATAAATTAGGTTACAAGGTAAACTAGAGAAAAAAAAAATGGCCAACACAAATGACGTTATCAAGAGTGAACATCTTCAACACAATCGTGAAGACAATGATTTCCACACAGTGCTGACACACATATTACCCACGATAGGTACAAGTGAACAACAAATCAGTGTATATAGTTAATACTGTATATATGTATATATATTTTTTATATAAAATAACAAAATATGGGGCTATATTATATCATTTTCAGTAATACCTGTGCAATATAAACTAAACTTTAAAAAAGTATCCCAAGGAAATTAGCCAGTAATTATGCAACCATGAACAACATGGAAAAGGCGTACACAAGTGAAGGAAAACAAACTATAGAAAATCAATACATACAAAAAAGAAAGAAAGAAAGAAAGAAAATGTAAGAAAGAAAAAAGAGAGAAATAGAGTAAAATCACATAACAAACAAATGAAAATAAGTGGAAGTGTTACTACATATGCCAAAATACCACATAAACTACAAACAAAAAAGCAGATTGTTGTCTCCACGAGCCAGTGGCATGTCACATCATCACTATCATCGACCGCAGCATGACCGGATTCATATGTCAGGACTACACTTATTACAATTATGTAACTACAAACGATATGTAACAATTATGTAACGACAAACGATTGCATTATGTTACATTTGCTACAATTATGTAACTACAAACAATATGTACCATTTATGTAACAGTTGCATTAACAAGATGTAACTTTTATGTAACTTTAACTACAATTAAATAACTACAAACAATATGTAACAATTATGTAACGACAAACGATTGCATTATGTTACACTTATTACAATTATGTAACTACAAACGATATGTAACAATAATGTAACGACAAACAATTGCATTATGTTACATTTGCTACAATTATGTAACTACAAACAATATGTACCATTTATGTAACAGTTGCATTAACAAGATGTAACTTTTATGTAACTTTAACTACAATTATGTAACTACAAACTATATGTACCATTTATGTAACAGTTGCATTAACAAGATGTAACTTTTATGTAACTTTAACTACAATTATGTACCTACAAACGATATGTAACAATTATGTAACGACAAACGATTGCATTATGTTACACTTTCCCAATTAACAGTTGCATTAACAGGATGTAACTTTTATGTAACTTTAACTACAATCATAAGGCCAAGACACTTATGTAACAGTTGCATTAACAAAATGTAACTACAGTTATAAGGCCAACACAATTATGCATTTCACTACAATAACCCAAGTACATACTGTATTACAGTTAAATAATTTACTTTTAATGCATTTATTCAAATATGTATACAGCTTGTTTAAAATGTAATATTACTGAATAATCACTATTTACTATAAATATTATATGTATACAATATTCATACAATTACGTTACTTTTACAATATTATGTATTTCACTTAATTAGCTTATAAGTTCATTATAATATGTATATAATATGTATTAATATGTATATAATATGTATATAATATGTATTAATATGTCGATGGTACGCCATTTTCGCGTGACCGAGCAATATGTTAGGACCCCATATTATAATTACAAATCATAATAGATAGATAGATAAATAGATAGATAGAGAGACAGATAGAAGCAGGGAGTCAGATGATGAGAAGGTATTGTGTCTGCGAGAATCGAGCAATGCTAAACATGCTTAAACACTCTTAACTCAAGGAATGCTTTATAGGCACACGACAGCGCCTAGTGACCATACACACACATACACACATACACACAGGCTGCTAGAACTTTCCACTCACAAGGAACACACGTGATACGTCTCCTGTTTCACCAGAATTTAGGAAAGAGAGGGCAGAAGGAGACAGGCCATAGAACAGGCAGGTAGTAGGGAGAAGGGCTTAGCAACTTGTGAGAGAGAGAGGGAGCGACAGCGAGAGAGAGAGAGAGAAGCTAGCCATAGAACAGACAGGTCGCAGGGAGAAGGGCTTAGCAACTTGAGAGAGAGACAGAGAGAGCGAGACAGAGAGATAGCTAGCGGGACTCTACTTTATACGTCGCTCTGTGTGAGAGACTTGTTAATATTTCTGAGACAAATAAAAATAGTCCCATACTATTCTTTACCTCTCCTGTCACTACATGACAAATGGAAAAGAAGATTAACTACTCACGAAGCTACTCAAGTATAACAACCGCTCGTCCACAAGTCTAATATATATATAACTCAACTACAAGTAACCACAAAGTAACTACAAAGTTTTTATGACAGAACATGTCCGACCTTTTTTATTTATTTTTTTTTTTAAAGAAAGAAGGGAGTGTAGAGGATGACGGGGGGAGGGGGAGAAATAGTGAGAAGAGTGAGAGTGAACGAGAATGCTGGAGGCCTGTCCTCCTTGGTGAGTCAGTATCTAGCTAGCTATTTTGTTAATTGAATAGTGGGTGGGGGTCGAATTGAATCTTGTCAAGGCTACTTGGGAAGTTTTCGTTGTAGTTGTTGATGTTTTCTGAGTTTTCTGTAAGTTTTAAGTATGTTTCGTTTCCCTGTCTGTGAAGTGTTTCCCATATTTTACATGCTTGTTTGTGTAGTCGCATGCTTACTGGCAGTGTTTCTGTCATTGCATGGATCCGTCTTGTTGTGTGTATGGGTATTTTTTATTTTTTGCCCATCTTAGGGCTTTGTTTTGGGTTCTTTGAAGTTTTCTCAGTTGGTTGTTGCTTAGTGAGTGCATGGGGATTGGTGGGTAGTCTAATGTTGGGAACATTATGGACTTCACTAGGTGGACTTTAATTTTGGTTGGAAGATTCCTAAACCTGGATAAATTCCTAGGAGCTTGTTCATCTAGATTTTTCCTTTCTTTGATGTGTTTATAGTAGCCATTAGAGGTGATTTTTAGTCCTAGTGCTATTCCTTCATTATGGAATATTCTGTCTTCATTATTTATTTTTAGTGGTGGGTTGTTTTTGGATCCTAGAGTTATATTTATAAACTTTGCAACTCGGAAATCTCACCAGGCCCGGTTCGAAGACGATCAGATACCGCCCTAGTTTTTGATGAAAGAACATGTCCCACCTTTTTGATGGTAGAACATGTCCCACCTTTTTGATGGTAGAACATGTCCAACTTTTTTTATGGTAGAACCTGTGGACAGAACACGTCCGACCACTGTGTACTTTGGTGACTGCTGTGTGGGACGCAGGCTGTTCACATCTAACCATTCCATGTGTTCCCTAAGTGGCCTTCAGTAGTTATGGGTTTGCTGACACACTTATGTACTCTGTTTTAATACGGCCGTAGGTTCGATACCCGGACTGATAAGAACATTCAGTATAGCTTGTATATCAGGAACAAAGTTGAATATTTGTAACTGCCGATAAGCCTGATATTCAAGTTGCAGTGCTTGACCTTATGTTGCTTGGGAGAGCCTTGTGGTAGTCAAAGGGTTAATGAAGGCTAGATTTAACCCAGGAGTTCCAGGTCTCTCTCTCTCTCTCTCTCTCTCACACACACACACACACACACACACACACACACACACACACACAACTGAATGAACTGGTCTAAAGATAGCAACAATTCAGGATGGTGCAAACCTCAAAGCTTAGGAATTTTCACGCGCAGCGAGGACAGCTCATTCAGCGTTACAAGTGTCTTCCCTGCATTTTGAGAGAGAGAGAGAGAGAGAGAGAGAGAGAGAGAGAGAGAGAGAGAGAGAGAGAGAGACTTACGTGCTGGCTGAGTGGTGATTGGGCAGACGAACGGGTCTTCAGAATCCATACAGAGTGTATTATTTTCCATTGGTGTTCCATTGATCATGCCCTTGACTGCGGTAGATATATTGAGAAAGCCTGTCAGCTGAAAAAGAAAATAAAAATGGAGGAATTATTATTATTTTTTTTTTTTGCCTTTTTCGCTGTTTTTTTTTTTTTTTCTGTGATGGAGATGCCTGAAATCTGAAAAAAAAAAAAAAAATGGAGGAATAATTCGTTTTTCTTCTTTTGTTCTTCTTTCTATGATGGAGATGCCAGAAAGCTGAAAAGAGTGGAGGACTCATTCTTGTTACCTTCATCTTCTTTCCTCCCACCTTTCAACATGTCGGTTTGAGGGAACAGTATATGTAGGTGATGCCAAAAAGGTAAAAAAAAAAAAAAAAAAAAAACTATTAAAAAGTAAAAGATTCCCTACTGTTGGTATCTGGTGCTTAAATTTATGTAATTCGTCAATGAAGGATAACTCAGTAACAATAAACACTAACTTCATGAAAGACTAAAAAGTTTGGATACACACACACACACACACACACACACACACACACACACACACACACACACACACACCGAGTAAAGACAAAGCACTTTAAAATTAGCGAAAATAACCCAATTAGTGAAAATGATGAAGACATGAAAGACAACAGTTTAAGATGCTTGGAGAGAGAGAGAGAGAGAGAGAGAGAGAGAGAGAGAGAGAGAGAGAGAGAGAGAGAGACCTACCAAATAGAGGACTCCTGTTACGATGCATCCTGTGCGTAGACTGAAGCAGCAACAGCAACCCTTTGGCTCCCACAGCTTCATCTATAAGAGATTATTATTATTATTATTATTATTATTATCATCATCATCATCATCATCATCATCATCATCATCATTATTATTATTATTATTATTATTATTATAAAAACAGAGACACATAAGGTGTGTTTAAGGCTGGGAGGAAGTAATTCGACTTTGGCACAGATGAATCACAGGTCAAGGCACTGAATCAAAGGTCAAGGTCACAGATCAAGGTGTTGGACCAAATATCAAGGTCACAGGTCAAGATGCTGGATCAAATGTGAAGGTCACAGGTCAAGGTGTTGGATCAAAGGTCAAGGTCACAAATTAAGGTGTTGGATCAAATGTCAAGGTCACAGGTCAAGGTGCTGGATCAAGGATCAGTGTTACAGGTCACGGTTTTGGATCAAAGGGCAAGGTCAGGTCAAGTTGAGGGATCAAAGGTCGTCACAGGTCAAGGTGCTGGATCAAAGGTCAAGGTCACACGTCGAAGTGAACATTCAAATGTGTGGCGATCATCCCAAGAACACCTGATAAGATTTGGATCAAACCTAACATCCATTTTGTGAAGGGATGTGAAGTGATGTGATTTTGATACGAGTACAGGTGGATCGAAGGTCAAACTTAAGGCGCGGTGTCACTGTGTCCTTGAAGGGCTTTAGATCTGGGCCCGTAGTCATAAAATGTCATAACAACTGATAATAAAAATTGTCATTGTTATGAAAAACTCGTAACTTTTTGTAATAAGCACTGTCTTCATCACAGCCATAGTTAAGTGAACATAGAATACCGCTGAGTTGGAAGCAAATAATCAACATTTTATGAAAAAAAGGGTAAATAAGTTGTGATATTACTTGAAAAAAATAGGCATGTGATTATCACGTCTTATGGTTCATTAATTTATGTAACCGTGGCAATCTTGTTGCGGTATAACCTCACATATAAAAAAATCATCCTTCGAGGTACCTTCTGAGTCGGAGTATAAAGAAACATCCGCGGCAAGAACAAAACCAAGAGAAGAGTCCATCACTTACACTCGTCAGTAACAACATGGAACCCTCGGCCTCAAGCCTCAAGAGTGAAAATAGGCAAATAAAACCGGACTGGACGGTTGATGGATCCTTTTACCTGTGTGAGCTCTACAAGGAGGAGAAATCCTCTTAAAGGGAGAGTTTCGAACACCAGGCTGCACAAATCAAACTAAACAAGAAGCCTGGGAGTGCACTGCAGCCAAGAGACGCAAAAATTATCTTGCCGGTAACAGAACATACAAGTTTTGCCAAACGAGATGGCAAACAATTCTGTATTTTTTCGGAATTACAACCAACTGGCGGAGAGTGAAATAAATGTTTGTCATTTAGGTTATGCAATTTTAATAAATTTTTCTTAGATATTTATCCGCCACAAATGCACTTTTTAGTACTTAGTAGATAAGTAGTGGGAGTAAGGGTTGTTCAGCTCGTAGGTCCGTCTGTTATCGAATCCACGTCAAGACCAGAGTAAATTATGTTAGGTTAAGTTATATTTGTCCAGACTAGATTAAATTATGGTAGGTCAGGTTAGGTTAAGTTAGATGCCATGAAAGACGGAAATGAGAGCTGGAGACACCCCCTCTCAATCTCCTTTTCTTATGTATGAAGAAAAGCATTTGCTACGAATGCTTATTTAAGAGAAAGTGCTTTGAATTGTTTAAATTCAGCAATGAGCACATTACTTTCAGTGTCAGTTACTTGGGTGTAATTAAGAAAATTTACCAACTATTCTAGGCGTTTCAAAACAGAAGATTGGAAAGGATTCTCAGGGATATGTTGGAACAGGTGAGAATATCGGCTGGTCCTAATTACTATGTTGTTTCAAGTATCTTAAGCAGGAACATATAGCAACACACACTGGTTTCTATCAACTGCATTTATTGGTTAGTGGAAGAAATATTGTTCGGGTTAGTTGCAGGTAAAGGAGATGAGTAACTAAAAGCAATATCCAGACTAACTTAAGTTTGTTTCAGTCACAGTTACAGTACAGGTTAATTGCAGTTAAAATTGGTCTCTACCGTAGTTTGGATGTAATTGAGCACAACATCGCTCGTACATTTTTTGTATAGGGCACCAATAATCTTCGAGTGTTTTCTTCATTGTTATCAAACATATATATAATTCTTTGTACATGTGGAGATACTTTTTATATAACAAACATTAAATTCCCAAGTAGGGAGGGGTTGGGGTATAGGTTAAGCTAGGTTCATTAGGTTATATCAGTTTAGGTTAAGGTAAGGCTGTATTAATTAAGGTTCGTTGTTGGGTTGTCACCTTCGATTCCCTAGGTTAGGTTTGGCAAGGTTGCAATATTTTTAAGGTGTAAATTATTTAAACAGCGTGCAACTGTCACTTTTTTTTTTTTTTTTACGGACCGTTTATTTGTGCAAGCGCTGTAAAATTTATATTTTCTAATGGTTAAAGTTCCCTTACCCTTGCAAAGACAAATTTATGGTGTTTACACAAAAAAGTAACTTCAGTAAAATTCATGGATATTGTAAAATTTATTTTCATTTCAAAGTATGAAGTATTGCTATGACCAGTTTTTACCTACAGTTTTCCTATCCTGTTTGAATCATACCAGTAAAAGCAAAATTCTGAAGGGATTAAATAACAGTTTATGGGATATATTTGCCAGTCTTACTGTATTATATGAAACTGGCGAGTGAAATACACCAAACCACGAGGAAAATGTGGTATTTAGTCAAATACTGTTTATTACTGGAGATTTATGCTTGATAAATCATTATAATAACTTGTACGCATTGCAGCACTTTATTACGATAATGTTTTTTTATTTTTTCAATTCATATAAATAGCCTTAAAGTAAAAAATGCCAGTTTAATTGGAAATTGATAGTTTTAAATCTGGTTATGAAATTCATTTTTTGTGTTAAAGTTTACAATGTTGTTAATCACTTAGACCTTCAACCCTATTTCCAGAGTGATGACAGGCTTCTTTGGCTAAAAAAAACACACAACTTTAATCTTAATACCACATTTGTAGGTGGTGGCTTGCACCTCCTGCCCTTGACCCACTTGACAATATTGGTTGCAGAGATCCTGGATAAAGGAAATGTTACAATCATGGGCATAAACAATGCAGCAATTGATAATGATGGACACTACAGGGTGGCCCGTAAATAGCACTCCAATAGAAACTTGTCTGATGTTATCTTATTCGTTGCGGAGACGGCTCAATCTGCTGATGTGGGCGTGGATGTGACAGTGGGAGAAAGAAATTAATAAATAATACAAGTTAGGCGACACTGGTGTTGTTGGCTAAGCCGTCCCCACAACACACAAGAGAGCACCTGACGGAGTGGAAGAGGAGCGTTACATATGCGCCAGCCTAATGGTGAGGCAAAAGTCACCATACAAATATTGGCTGTTTAATGAGATGTTACACGCGATTGGGGAGACCGAGTTTCGATGCGCCATGACCTCGGAGGTAATTATATCAAACACAACTCGTGACTTCCACAGCGGATTGGAACACTGTGTTAATAATATTAATTAGCTGAAGCTGTAAATAAAATGCTTGTATGTTTGTAGGAAGAATTTTGCCTCACCATGTATGTAGTGATGGCTCAGACAAGCCCATAAGCCTCGGCAATCAAAATCCTTCGTAACTACTAAACACAGAAGTTACATGCCCTTTGCAAATATGTAGGCTAGGTCCATACATCTATTAGAGATAGCTGAAACATGATCGTGTAAAGCCTTTGATTTCTCCCATTCTTCTTTCATAGATCGACTTACCTGAAAGTGACGTGACCGACTACTTTTACTTTTTCGTTTTTAGGGGGTTTGAGTTTCCTGTGAATACAATCCTTTAAATTTTGGCTGAAAAAAGTCATTAATCAAAGGCTAACTCAGCTCAAGCAGCTGTAATTCAGGTTACACCTGACATAGTGGAAAGGTTGAAGGTAAGCAAAGGATAAAGTGATTTAATTTTGAGAATAAGTGGTCAGAGAAAAAGGTCAGTGGGAACTTGAAAGTTGCGGCTCTTTAACTGAGTTTTTATTTTATTTGAACAAATATGGTGAAGGGTTCAAAGTCAGCCAATGATTCTTATTGGGAGACACTGGGTCAAAGGTCAAAACAATGTAAGGTCAACTTAAACACGTGTGATAGACTCTACCAAACTTCGTGCATGGCGGGTTGTAAAGTCAAAGATGAAACAATCGCAGTCTGAATGCAGTCAGTCGGAGGTCAAAGTCAGAGCATGGTAAAAGTTACAATATTAAGCCGTTTGAGAGGCAGGTGTTGGACTCTTAGTGCTCTTTCTTGTTAATAGGCTATCTTCAGATGATTTTATTAATTTCAGGACAGAGTTTTTGATGGGACGGGATTCGTTAAAGCCTTCATTAACCTCCTCACTACATTCATACTCTCCTGAGGTAAATAACATACAAAAACCTGTGTAACTCAAACACAGAGGACTTTTTAAAAATCGGTGAAACTAGTATAAAAGTACAGTTTATAAAATGTATGAAGATTTAGGGATGACACTGCCAGAAATCATTAGAACTAGGTCGAGGCAGTATAAGCACATGTAACCGCATCCCTACATTTATTTATAATTACAGTGTCATTATATGGTATAACAATTAAGTAGCACAAGTGCCTTCAGAAAAGTGTCATTATTTTGGCATAATTGTTACTCCACTGAATAAATAGCTAGTCATATAAAATTATTGTGAAGGTTTAAAACAGTGTTTCTCAACTGGTGGTCCATGGTGACTTTTTGGGTGGTCCACAGGACGTTCACTATATTTGGTATTAAACCAGAGATTGGTGCATATATTTTTAAATTTATTGAAAATGCTGTACGAAAAATTTTATCAAAACTAATAATTGTCCGTTCATTTTATTGTATTATTCCTATTTAAGAAATATTTTTCAAACCAAAATGTTTGTTGTCTATGCTTTATTTATCATTACTCAAAAATGAAATGGTCCACGATAATTTTTTAACTGGGCTGGTGGTCCGTGGCCTGAAACGAGTTGAGAACCACTGGTCTAAATAATGTTTAGTGTGGTAATCCTTAGCGGTTTATGGATTTGGGCGTTGGCTCCAGCTCCACTGACGCAACCCACCAGCGTACAGCATATAGCACACATTTGATTTATATTGCACATCATGACGTGTGTGTGTGTGTGTGTGTGTGTGTGTGTGTGTGTGTGTGTTCGGCTACCATGCGATTTCATTCGTTTGGTTACAGTTGGGTCTGTGTACTGGACTGTTAAAGAAGCTCCCTAACACCTATTCCTAAACGATTTATTTTGTTTATTATACCTTCCTTTTTCCTCTTTTGTGTTTACATAAATCCTTCCAATATCGCCATACACTGCATAAATAGCATACAAAAGGATATTAACAAAAAATAATGTGTAATATGCAAAATTATTCACTAAGGAAGAGGTGCTACGAAGCCTCCCACGCCACAAAGCAGAGTAAGAAAGCTCAACAACTACGCACATACACGTTCGTGGTTCCGTATACGTTCACGGCTGCAGTATCGACGAATTAAGAGAGAGAGAGAGAGAGAGAGAGAGAGAGAGAGAGAGAGTATTGCTGTCCGTGCGTCACTGATGTGTCGCTCACTCTTGCTTTGCACTAGAGAAAAGGAAATAATTTAGAAGTACATTGTTTTTGTAGTTTTCATAAGGTGCTATGTATTTTTTGTTCGAATAAAATAATCTTTTTTCTTCCATTTTCCCTTGCATCTTTACTTCCTTCTCGTATTTGTTTACATTCCAGTCTCTCAACGTCCAGACAAATTAGATTACTCTAGATTTGTTATAATTTACCAGGAAGAATGTACAGACTAAACTTTTAATCTTTAGGCGAGTTATGTACGTATTAAGTTGTTAAAAATGGTGAAATTTTATCACTGAGTCTTTAACATTTATCAAGTTAAACACTAGGCGCGGACATGCAAGCATTCCTAACCTTCAGCGAATAGCTTATGTTCGCGGTCTCTTAAAGATCACGAAGTTAACGCTTACAAGAACCAGTTTTAAGTTACTACACGGCTGAGCGAAAAATCCAAAACCGTAGCAAGGAAGTTGTCATATCCTTACCTTGAAGTAAAGAGGGGTTAAAACAAAAAATTAACTTCACTCTTCAGCCGAGCGATACACTCGTCCTCCCTCTGCAAGGAGTTTAAGCTCAGTGGCGTTTCGCGATGCGTCCGTGCCGTGGTGGCGGTGGGAGGCGAGGTTAGGGGTTGCCTTGCCTCTAAATATCTTTATACGGAGGATGGACAAGGCCCGAGTTCCGTGACGTAGCAGAAATAAGGTCCTCCCATTGGCTGAACGCAGAGGGAACACCAGGCATCGATCATTTTTCAATTGATTGCATGCAGGAAGAAGGGATCGCCTGGCGTAACGACACACACACACACACACACACACACACACACACACACACACAGGAATATAATTTTACAGTCTTTAGCTCACTTACACAAAAACACTACTCGGTACTTACACAATGTCCCTCATAATTCACCCATAAGGTCATCAGAAATTGAATATCTGCAGCTCCGTAAATAGGTAAGAAATGAACCCCATTTGAAATTAGCCCAGGAATCACCTAAAGTTATTACATCAGATCCTTGGCTACTGTGCAGTAAAAACTATTTCAGGTAAGCACAACTGCTGCAGACAAACATCAGGTAAATAGTAGTACACTACAATATGCTGGCAGGATATTGACCTTACTCTGTGACCATGACGTTTGATTGTTTGTACTTAAAATCGAATGCCTTCACCCTTGGCTTACCCTGATTCCTTCCACCAACTTTGGTTTCAATCGGACAAAATTGTAAGTTGCCTTTCCATGTGACATTGACTTTTTGTATGTTATACTAAAGAACAATAGTTCAACCCCCTGACTGATCCACAACAACTCCACCAAGTTTGGTCCATATGAGACCAAAACTTTCAGTTATTTTGTTCACTCATACTGTAACACAGTTCGAACTTTGGCCTTGCCCCGTGACCTTGCCCTTGGACTGACTGTTTTGAAAATAGAACTTCTTTATTCTTGCCTTACCTGCAAAACTTTCACTTAGAGTGGTCTATATCAGATTCAAAATTGCTTAAGATGATAATGTCATGTGACCTTGAAGTTTTACTCATTGTTCTAAGAAAATAATAACAATAAGTCACCCTCTTGGATGACCCTCAACCCTTTGGTTACAGTCGGACTGAAACTGAGGGAACTAGTAAAATCCATCTCAGTCCCTTAGTTACCTGTGTACAATTCGGACTCATACTTACAATGTGACAGTCAGAATTTTTCGAGTATCAGCACCTATTAATAAAAAAAAAGGGCACTTGATGAAAAAAAAAAAATAATGAAAATGGAATATCGAGGTATAATGTGCATAACAAATCGCTCAGAAAGTGGTGCAAAGAACCCTCCTACGCCACCTGAAAATTGCTCTTGTTCGTTCTCACCATCATCATCATCATCATCATCAGTCTCTCTCTCTCTCTCTCTCTCTCTCTCTCTGGGGTCTGTATGAAATATGCAGGCCTGACCATACAATTTTCCTAAGCAAACAATACGGAAGTAATGTCTCGAGCGCTCAGTCATGCAACCCATTGTGCGGTTGGTCGAGGAATGCCGCTACGAATATGTTTCGTTTTCGCTGCTACGAATACGTTTGACTTACGTGAATATGGAACTATTTAAGGCAATGCCTTCTTGCAACAAGGTAGTACTGATACTAGTAAGGTATAAGCAACCTCAGTTAATTATGCTTCCAGAGTCGCCACTAGTTTCATCATCATCATCATCAACATTTTTCTTTCGTCTGCTTCTTCTCCGTCGAGTTCGACGTTTTTAACAGCATTGATGTATTATTATATTTGTTATTATTATTATTATTATTAAGGTCTTCCGTCTCCAACGGAAGACCTTCTTGTTATTCTACTGTTTCTTATTATTATTCTTTTTCTTTTCCCCTTTTTTTCAAAGTTAATAGCTGAAACGTTTGATGTTCGATTTCCTTCACATCAGAAAAGATGCAACGCTGGTAGATGCTTCTAACGCATTTTTCATATTTCAATAATCTACTTCCGGTTTCGAGGAAACGTAATTTTTCGAAAAATTTGCGTCACTTTATGCACGCGAAAACTCTGAAACGAAAAGAGCTATTGTAACGAGATTCGAGATTTAGGTAGGCTAGACATCGTAGTTGATCCGCATATATTTCAGTTTGACCGTAAGAGCCGCACAAAAAAGCTCTCCTGGACCTGAAATATGGAGGGGTAAAAACATAATTTTGTTCGACACGTTTTTGTTTATATATATCTTTTAACGTGTGCAAATTTTGTTATAACATACTGAACAAAAGTTGTGCTAGTTTATAAGTTCTTTCATTTTATATCATGAAAAAGAGGCAGGCCCCTTATGTTAAGGAGCAACGGTCCCTAAAACAACCCCCTGCTAATAACTCGTCAACGTTAAACATTTTAATTTAAGATATTGAACAAAAGCTGTGTAGCTCTTGAATTCTTTCATTTGATACCAAGAAAAAAAGGGTTGGCCCTTTTGGTTAAGGGGCATGGCCCCCAAAACGTTTAATTTAATAACCCATTGCAATTCAGGGAGCCTCGGAAGGTCCAGTTGCTGTTCAGGGTCACAACCAAATGAGCAGGTTCGTATGACTGAATTGTGAGAGGAGTGAAGGAGGAGAGTGAAGAGTGGGAATGGTGAATGCATTTAAGAAAGCTAGTTACGCCGTGATAGCACTATGTAAAACAAGATGAAAGGGTGTGAAGTGTGTAAGTTCGGGAACGAATGCACGTAGAAGATGCAAAGAAGGAATTGCTTTGCCGTTGAGAGATGAGTATCGGAGGGAAACGAAAAATTACAAATGTGTCAGCTCGAGATACATGTGTGAAGTTCCAGTTCAAGAAGTATGCACTTTATGATGACAGAGGTGAGAAAAAGAAAGAAAGAAAAGGCTCTGGAATCAGTTGGATGAAGTGATAGGAGATGCCCAGGAGTTATAGTGTTTGCAATGGGTGACATGGTCGGGAGAGTTGACACTGGTCCTGTAAATGATGTAATGGATCGTTATGGAGTACCAGAGGAGAACGACAATGGAAGGCGACTGGAAAGGAGTTTATGCATTAATTCACATTTTAAGTAAAAAGACGTACACAATTAATATACTTGGTACAGAGGGAATGGAAACAGTGCTGAAAGGAGCCTGACTGCGTACGTGCCCGTAGAGAACGATGCGTGGAACGCACAAGCTGACATATCATTTTTTTTTCTTCCTTTTTCTTTTTTCGTGTCCTTTTTTTTTTTTTTTTTTTTTTTACACCAAACCCTCCATCCTGACTTAGCAGATGACAACAGGACAGCTGAATCTCCTGTGAAATCCCTCATATAAAGTATTTTGAAACAGTCATGAGTAATTTATTATTGCTAGGATCTCTTACACCATTCTTCATGTTTTGGTATATTGTTATTTAATCGACAGCAGCGAAAAATTGACTGTACCCTACGAAATTCTTCCAACTAGACGACTGACAACGCTGACGGGCCGTCTCGTCTGATTCTGGGTCATGTTTTCAGTGGCTCTGAAGATTCCGAATTGCCTTTTCCTTAGGGACTGATTCTGCACATCACTATCCAGTGTTATTAATTTAAAACATACTGATATTAAAACGATATGAATAACATACAAGAAAATATGAAGTGCGTAGTATGAAAAAAAAAAAAATAAATAAATAAAATCTCTAAGGAAGATGTGCAACGAAGCCTCCAGTGTACCTAGATTACGGCACTTTATATGAGTGTTTGAAAATGTTATACTTTGATGGCCATTAGAAAACGCGCCATTACAGTTACAACGCAGAATCAATCATAACGCTGTGATGATGGTGATGATGATGATGATGATGACACCTGCTTTAATAGTTTTATTTCTGGATCCTACCCACCTTATGTAGTGGTGAGAAATAGGGCTAGTGATGATGATAATGATGATGATGATGATGATGATAATAATGAGGACATCTTTATTATCGCTCGCCTTTAGCAAGGCGGAGCGATAATGTTTTCCCGCGCGTGTGTGTGTGTGTGGGGGGGGGTTACCATTTTCTGTGTATCTGTTACCATTATATCTCATGAATGGCTTGAGCTGTCAACATGAAACCTTCAGGGTATCAAGATATGGCCAAAATCTTGGATGAGTTCGAAAATGGGCAGTCGGAGTCAAGGTCAAGGTCACCATAATGGCTGCCAATGTCCAACTTGTCTTTTTAATATGGATTGGCTTTTTGTGAAACGCGGTGACTGAATTCCGTAGAGTTTTGCGAATTTTCTTCACATTTGGTTGTAAGTAGCTTATAACTTGGCCGACAGCATATTCTGGCCGGCGATTAGCCTTTGGCTCCCGAACGCTTTTCTTTCATTGTTTTTATTTACTAATTTACTTACATTTTTTTAAAAACCCATCTCGTGCCATAGCGGGAAGTCGGGCTAGGATGTTGATGATGAATGTAGCGAGGCGAGACAGGGTGACACTGAGGTGGGATGGAGGAGTAAGGGGTGGCTTGGGAGGTGGGATGGTGGGACGATGGGATGGGGTGTGGGGGTGGGTGGGACGGGGGGATGGGTGGAATAGGGTGGGATAATGCAATGTGTTGGGTAGGTGGGGCTTGATAGGATGGCGGGATGGGGAGGGGCGTGGTGGGCTAGGGTGTCAGGATGGATGGGATGGAAGGGGAAGAATCACCTACCATCATTTTCTCTCACTGCAAAATTTTACGGTACATAATTCAGACCCGCAGGTTCACGAACAACCTTGCATTCACTTCACTCTCGTAATTTATGTTTTGGCACG
>NC_136977.1:4722157-4737157 GCF_032717465.1 Coenobita brevimanus | reverse complement strand
ATCTACGCACAGTTACGCCATACCACACCACTGTCAAAAATACCAGTACTATCTGCCACACCAAACCACTGCCTACCGTACCGTACCACTGTTACATTCTATTACTCTCTTACATTATCTACCTCGATTTTATTCCACCATACTATACCATACCACACCACACTACACCATTCCATACCACGGGCTACCAGAGCACTGTACGAGTATACACTACCATACCAGTACACTATACCATACGATTTCCTTTACCATACCATTCCACAGTCTACTATATGATTATCTGCTCTCATACCACTACACCATACCATACCATTATATCATCCCATATCACTGTCTACTTTACCACACCACTACACCATACAATACCACAATCTAAAATGGAACTGTCTACTTAACCATACCACTGTCCACCATTCTATTGACTACCATACCACTGCCAACTTTGCCATACCACTACACCATACCATACCACTATGACACCACACCTCGTGCTCAAGGGGATAATGTAGGCTATATCTACATCCTTTTCACTCTAACTTGGCCTAAATTACCGTCTCTCCATCTTGAATACTGAGTTGTGACAGGAGATTAACAGCAGAATATGGTGCTAATCACGAAGGAGTGCTGTGGAAAGGGTGCAGAACCATAGTATTGTCTTATTTTCCACTGAGCTGCGTGAAATAAGCCGGAAAAGAACAAAAATCAGGTCCAAGTTAAGGAAAAAGGATTAGATCGCCTCCTAATCCGAAAAGTTATCCAAATCTAAAATGAAAGAAGAAACAAGAAATCGCCTTGAAATAACAAAAAAAGAGCAATAAAATACGCCATTTAAATGAAGATGGTAACAGCTCTATGAATTGTCACGATTTAGCCCGCCTTACCATGTATTCAGTATAGACGGTGGATGCTAGTGCCAAAGTGGTGACATGTGAAGATATGAGGGATATCCGCTGTGTGTAGAACTGTTTGGCCATGGTAACGATTTGTTTAGTCTGCTGCGTGCCCAGAGTCGGACTACATACGGACAGATGGATAGACAAACAGAGATAGACAGGTAGGCAGACAGGCAGACAGAAAGTCAGACAGACAGACAATCAGATAGACAGATAGACAACAGATAGACAGGCGACAGACAGACAGAGAAACAGAAAGACAGACAGATAGATAAATACGAGTTAATATATCAATAAATAAGCAGAGAGAGAGAGAGAGAGAGAGAGAGAGGCCAAACACCTGTTGCCTACACTTGGCGCTGCACGCAACATGTGTCGTACAGTCGGGTAAAAAAGTGTACCTACTATTCCACTGTGTCTGCTTCTTCGCACTTGGGGCGTCCCTCACTTTCCACCCTGAGGCATCGGTGTAAAAAAAAATTGTCTATGAGTTTTTAGTGGTGTTTGGGAGGAAGACAGATATATAGATAGACAGATAAATAGATCCACAGACAGATAGATAAATTGATAGATAGATGGATGGATGGATGGGTAGCTAGAATGGTAGATAGATAATAGGCAGATAGATACAGACAAATAGACAGATACTCAGATAGGTCGATAGATAGTTAGGTAGGTAGATACTTACACAGATAAACAGACACTGACGGATGGATGGATGAATGGATGGATAACTAAATAGATAAATAAATAGATAGATAGGAAAGTGCTAAGGTGGTGGTTGATTTGGAGTGTCACGAGGATTTTTTTTTTCTATACACGAAACTATAGAGAGAGGGAGAGAGAGAGAGAGAGAGAGAGAGAGAGAGAGAGAGAAACCTTTCAGTGGCATTTTTTTCCCATAATAGAGAGAGAGAGAGAGAGAGAGAGAGAGAGAGAGAGAGAGAGAGAGAACCTTTCAGTGGCATTTTTTTCCCATAATAGAGAGAGAGAGAGAGAGAGAGAGAGAGAGAGAAGCTTTTCATTCGTATTACTTTTTCCTAGAGAGAGACAGACAGAGAGAGAGAGAGAAACCTTTCAGTGGCATTTTTTTCCCATAATAGAGGGAGAGAGAGAGAGAGAGAGAGAGAGAGAAACTTTCAGTGGCATTTTTTTCCCATAATAGAGAGAGAGAGTGAGAGAGAAGCCGTTCAGTGGCATTACTTTTTCCTACAATATTTATACTACAGACGATTTTCCTACAGTTTCTTTCAAGTTACGACATGATTTCCTTGTAAGTATGTTTGAGAATACGACCCGAAGTTACGACATGATTTCCTCGTAAGTATGTTTGAGAATACGACCCGCAGTTACGACATGATTTTCTCGTAAGTATGTTTGAGGATTCGAAGTTACATGATTTCCTTAAGTATGTTTGAGAATACGACCCGCAGTTACGACATAATTTTCTCGAAAGTATGTTTGACAATACGACCCGCAGTTACGACATAATTTTCCCGTAAGTATGTTTGAGAATACGACCCGTGATCTCTCATGATGCAATGATTGTAATGACGCACGAGCACAATTCACACAAGGAAGGATGTTACGACACTTCTGGGAAAACCGTGTGCTCGCCTCATGGAAGAAGTGTGGTGGTGGTGGTGGTGGTGGTGTTGGTGGTGGTGAGTATTGATGGGGTGGTGGGGCTGTGGTTGTGGTGGTGGTGGTGGATGTGGCTGTGGTTGTTTCATGGGAGGAAGCGTGTTACGATGTCTGGGAAAACCATGTGATTGTCTTATGGAAAGGATGTGGTAGTGGTGGTTGTGGTGGTGGTAGTACAACTGTTGTTACTGTTGTTGATGATGATGGTGGTAGGGTTGTGGTGGTGGTGGGGATGTGATGGTGGTGGTGGTGCTGTTATTGTTGTTGCTGTTGCTGTTGCTGTTGTTCTCATTATTGTTATTAATGTTGTTGATGGTGATATTGTTGCTATTGTTATTTACCGCTGTCGCTTTTGTTCTTGTTTTGTTGTTGTTAGTGGTGGTGGTGGTGGTGATGGTGGTGCTGGCGATGATGACGTTATTGCTGTTGTTGTTCTGTGGTTATCGTTGTTTGTTCCTGTTGTTATTGTTCTTGCAGTTGTTGTTTTTGTTATCACTGCTGTTGGTCTTTTGTCATTGTTGGTAATGGTCGTAATTTAAAAAAGAAAAAAGGCAGGGTACGCATCCCATGCCATTAACACCTTGCATCAGATCATGTGTGTTAATTTTCTCTCTCTCTCTCTCTCTCTCTCTCTCTCTCTCTCCCTCCAGTTCTGCTTCTCTTTCCAGAGATGTCTGGCAATGATAAGGATAATGAAAGTTATATCTAAGCCCTCTAATTCGAAAAGTCATTGCTAAGTACACACACACACACACACACACACACACACACACACACACACACACACACACACACACACACACACACACACACACACACACCAGAACATCAACTCCTATGACAAGCAGGTTTTTTAAAGTAACCTAAACACTAACACTCTCCCTCTCAACCTCCACACACTCCCTCAACCTGCATGCAATCCCCTCAACCCCCCACACAACCCCCTTCACCTCCACACAATGACCTCAACCCCACACACAACCCTCTTAACCTCCACACAATGACCTCAACCCCACACACAACCCCCTTCACCTCCACACAATGACCTCAACCCCACACACAACCCCCTTCACCTCCACACAATGACCTCAACCCCCCCACACAACCCCCTTCACCTCCACACAATGACCTCAACCCCACACACAACCCTCTTAACCTCTACATAATCACCTCAAACCCACTCACAACCCTCTCATCCCCCACACAACCTCCTCATCCCTCCCACAGAACCCTCTCAACCCCTACACAACCCTTAACCCTCACATAACCCCCTCAACTCCCAGACAACTCTCCAACCTCCACACAACCCCCACAACCTTTACACAAACCCCACAACCCCTACACAACCCCTACAAAACCTACACAATCCCTACAACTCACAAAACTCCTACACAACCCCCACAGCCCTTACACAACCCCTACAACTCCTACACAACCCCCACAACCCCTACACAACCTCCACAAGCACTACACAACCCCCTCGGTGATTTGAGATTTAAAGGAGGGATCCTGAACCCTCCCTAGTGACTGGAGAGAGAGAGAGAGAGAGAGAGAGAGAGAGAGAGAGAGAGAGAGAGAGAGAGAGAGAAGGAAAAAAACTCCAACAGAAATTCGCTTGATGGTGCCTTATGTGTTGTGGTTACGGCTCAGTCTGCTGGTGTGGCTGTGGGTGTGGCATTGGGAGTAGGAAGTCAACAAAATTATGCAAGACATGGATAACGCTGACTAAGCCGTCCCTGCATCACCCAAGAAATCGCCACCATTAATCCGGCATCCAGAAGCAACGCCCCACACTAAACCACATACAACCATCGATTTCACACCATTTCCAGATCCACAAAAGTTACGACCACCTCCCTCACGTAACCACGATATATTCTTGCAGGAAAATCGAAAAACAAAATTCCTACATTCCCTATTCCTGTCCATCCCACAAAAATAAGAAGGTATGAAAGAAATTTGATCGTAAGTTTGTCTATGGATCCGGATTCTCAAAATACACATAAGTTCAAATACCTGTTGTAGCTACGATTTTTTTTTTTAAATGAAAGACAAGGAAAACAGTGCGTAGAATCCTTCCATCTTTCTTGTTCTTCCTACGAAAATAAAGCGCAGTTACGCCCGTGAATCCATCGTAAGTTTCTTTGTACAAACGAGTACAGGAACCTGGCGAGTTAAATTGATGGTTGCGTGTCGTGGTCTGTGGGAAATGTTTGCATGGTCTCCCTGACAGTCACGCTAGTCAGTTCTCACTATTTTATTCAGTATTGTTCTAGACACGGCGGTATATATAGGAGTAGGTTCTTTCCGTCTACCTCTCACTAACGATTTTCGGCTGCGAGGTGTTTCACTTCTACATAGCTTAGCGAGGCCACACCACACCACACCAAAGAACACACCAAACCACTCACTCACACCACACCACACCACCCTCTCACACCACACCACACCACACAACACCACTCTCTCACACCATACCACACCACCCTCCCTCTCACACCACACCACTCGAAACCACCCTCCCACGCCACACCACGCTAAGGGCATTAACGGAGGGTCCAGAAGCTCCCACATTTTCTACTTTTGTACTTGCTGTTAACCCCCTCAGCACGATGACGTCAATTTCAACGTATTAGTGCTGACTTCAGACGATTTGATTCATCTTGGGGGAGACCAGGCTGGAGGGGTACCGTGGACATCGAATCTACTCCTTCATTACTAAAAATTCTTACTAAGTAGAATAAAATCGTCTGGATGTAGTAGTAGTAGTAGTAGTACAGTAGTAGTAGTAGTGTTGTTGGTGGTGGTGGTAGTGATAATGGTAGTAGTGGTGTGGTGGTGATGGTGGTGGCGGTAGTAGTAGTTGTTGTTGTTGTTATTGTTGTAGTTGTTGTTGTTGCAGTAGTGGCAGCTTAATTGTTGTTGGTGGTAGTGTTGTTGTGGCCCAAGGCTCAACTGAACGTGAACCCCACAGACTATAGGCTAGATTTGCCCTTCTTCATCAGTCCTCCATCCTAGTTTCCGGGGACAGGGAGGGAGGTGAAGGGCGTTTGCATAGTAATCGGGCAGTGGAGTCGCCCAGTCATACCTGTGCCACCACATGCAGGCGCCCCATTCCATATGGCAAGTATAGACCATAAAATAAGTAACGACAGTGAGGACACTTCAGCTTTGTTGGTGGAAGCTTCATAACTGACTGTGTCACTTCAGTTAATCGTCCCACTCCAGGAGTTGTTTGAGGTGGTGGCGGTGGTGGTGATGGAGGTGGTGATGATGGTAGTGGTGGTGATGGCAGTGATTGTGATGATGATGATAATGATGATTTGTTTATACAATGAAGGTTAAAATATCTTGAGCGCTATGATTCCTACCAAGACTGATAAAGGAGAACAGATCCTTAAGGTTTATCCCAACTTAATAAGTCACGCGTAAAAAAAAATCTTCATGGGATAAAATACACATATACAGTATATACAGGTAAACAATGGATACAGGAAGCTGACTCACCGTACTTCTTGGGATCCATCTCAGAAATCATAAGATCTGAATAAAAAAAGAAGGAAAAGAAAAATCAGCTAATACATTTCGTTCCGCCTCACACCCACCCCAACCCAACCCCTCAGCCAGGTACCCACGACACCTGTGCCACCTTAACACTCCCAGGTTCCTATGACTCACCTTCACCTGTCTCAAATCGTCTGGTTGTCCCCCACCAGGAAAGGTTCACGGTACCACTGTTGCCAGTCCACCTGTCAGTCCAGCGGGCTCACATTCAGAAGAACCTACAGTACAGTGACAAAAACTGCTATACTCCGTTCACTTTACCCTGGCCTAAAATTACCATCTCTCCATCTTGAACGCTGATTTATAGCAAAAGTTTACCGTCAGAGCATGGTGCTAATCATGAAGAAGTGCTGTGGAAACCATACCACTGCCTTTTTTTGCCACTGAGGTATGTGAAATAAGCTAGAAAAGGACGAAGATCTGGACCAGCTTAAGGTGAAGGAAGTATAGAGTTCTGTTCAAAGTTGAATGGAATCGTCGGTACGTCGTAGGAACAAAGCACAGAATAAGTCACCGGGTTGAGGGTGCTAAGATATGTGCGTGTCTCAACCATAGGAATTCCGCCTGTGTGGTATCATGCCGAACCAGATCTCTGTTATCACGACAAACCTCTTCAGGACGATTACCTGTTCTTATTTCACTTTTTTATATCATATTATCTTATTAATTAATTCATTCATTCATTCATTTATTTACAGTGCTGGAGAGGAACTCCTTCATGAGGTGGCTCCGATATGACCGGGCGGTGGAGCTGCCTGGTTATATAAACGTCCCTCACTTCCCTCCCTATCCCCCGAAAAGAGAATGGCAGACTGCAGGGAAAGGGAAAACTTAACTCTCTCTCTCTCTCTCTCTCTCTCTCAGCTGAAGGTGAGTATACGCGACTATCATATTAATACGAGTACTTGTCAGCTCACTCAGGGTCGGGACGACTCTGGCAGTATGTTCCAGATAATGGCAGACGATTTTGTTCAGCTGAGAGGACGTGTTAATACTGGTACGATTAACCCTCTCACAGTCTGGGCAACTCTAGCATTGAATTCTAGCTACTTCCAGACGGTTTTATTCAGCTGCGAGTGAATCACAGGAGCCTGAGTGCCTCCCTTCCCAGCACTACTTCGTTCTGGGAAAAATAATCAATACATGATGATGTATTGATGACGTTTTGATGACGTCATGGTAGCGTTGCGATGTTGGCATACTGTAAACGTCGATATGAAAACGAAGCTGAAACGATATAAGCAGCGTACTGGCAAATGTATGATTTTATAAGCTAACAAAATTGCTAAGAAAAGGATGCTCCGAAATTTATGCCAGTTAATGTACGATTCGATGACGTAATTATGACGTCATTGGTGAATTACGAGCTCAGTCATTCTATCTATTTCTCATGTGTGGATCGATTGCAGGGTCCGCTGAGATTCATGAATAAGCCTTCCCTCCTCTCTCTCTCTCTCTCTCGGTCAATGCTTCAGAGACAAAATACAGCACCTATTCTTGTACCGCTAAACTTGCTTGCTGCAGGAATAACAAGACAATCTACACTCTCCTTGACCTTCTTGCAACAAACAAACGAACAAGTAAATAAATAAACAAGATTGCGTCACAAGCCTCAGGTAATTGTACCTTTCTTCGTGAGTTCCAATCCCGGTCCTTAAGTTCGAAATGCTCGTAAGAGAGATGGATAGGATAGACAGATAGATGGATAGTGATAGACAGACATAAGTAATTAGATATTCTGTACATTATCGCCATCGTAGCGGACGGGCCAAATCAACCGTCTAATCTAACTACACCTGATCATTAACGGAGCTGAAAGGTGTTACAGATCTTTGTCAGACTGGAGCACATGAGCTTTGAACCCAGTGACGTCCCTTTTTAGTTTATTCATGCCGCTACGACAGGTAAGTGATTGTGAGTGCGTTCGTGAATCCGAAATAAGCCCCCTGGTGCATGGACGGCAAAGTTGATGACCTTGGGATTTGACCGTGAGCGGGTAACAAAGCTCAGACAAGCCCTGCCATTACCATCCCTACCATCACCATCACGCACCAGCAGCCTTTTTTTATCTTTTTTTTTTTTTCAAACATTTCTACTTATTTTTCAAGTCTACATACTTTCTTTTATCATCATCATCTTTATTACTAGTATTGTTATTATTATTATTATTATTATTATTATTATTGTTGTTCTTGTTGTTCTATCTATCTATTGCCAGACGCCATAATCCCATAAGGGGTGGCCATTTGACTTTGAGTTAGTTGTTTTACGGGGAGGGGCACTAACCCTCCACCAACCCACTTGTTGACACGTAGGGAACACGTATGGTTTGGTTATATGGTTACCACCCAGAGTTGTAAATTGTTTCCTGGCTTATTGTTGCTATTATTATTTTAGTTTTCAGTCTATTTTTTTCAAAGATACCAAGCCCTTCCATTACCATCTAGGACTCCGCCACCATCATATACACACTCCCCCTCCCCCCCAATGTGCAGAACTTCATTTTCTACTTTTCTTCATCTTTGCTAATGATGAAACTGGTAGCGGCACTGAGAGCACAATTAATTGAGATTGCTGATAACTCACCACCATCACTACGACCTCGTTGCAAGAAGGCCTAGCTTTAAACAGTTCCATATTCACGAATATCAAACGTCTTCGTAGTAGCGAAAACCAAACCTTTTCGTAGTGGCATTCCTCGACGAACCGCACAATGGGTAACATGACAGCGCTCGTGGCATCACTTCCGTATTGTTTGCTTCTGAAACTTGTACGGTCTGGCCTGCAGCTCCTGCATACCCCAGAGAGAGAGAGAGAGAGAGAGAGAGAGAGAGAGAGAGAAAATGATGATGATGGTGGTGGTGAGAACAAGAACAGTTTATAGTTGCATAAGAGGGTTCTTAGCATCATTTTCTGAACGATTTGTTATGCATATCTCGGTATTCCATTTTTCCTTTTTTGTTATTTTTTTTTATTATTAGATGTTGAGAAGAATCGAAAAATCTTAGTCACTTTGTAAATAAGGGTCCGAATTTTATGAAAGTAACTAAGGGACTGAGATGGATTTTACTAGTTTACTCAGTTTTGGTCCGACTGTAACCAAACCTGGTGAAAGGGCTGTGAATCAACCAAGATGGTGACATTATTATTATTATTATTATTATTATTATTATTATTTAAGAACAGTGGGTAAAACTTCAAGGTCACATGACATTATTATCTTAAACAATTTTGAATCTGATTTAGACCAAAGTAAGTGAAAGTTTTGCAGGTAAGGCAAGAATAAAGAAATTCTATTTTCAAAACAATCAGTCCAAGGACAAGGTCACAGGACAAGGCCAAAGTTCGAATTGTATTTATGTGAACAAACTAAAAGTTTTGATCTGATATGGACCAAACTTGGTGGAATGGTTCTGGGTCAGTCATTGGGTTGACCTAATGTTCTTTAGAATAACAGATAAAAGGTCAATGTCACATGCAAGGGCAACTTACAGTTTTGTCCGATTTAAACCAAAGTTGGTGGAGGGAATCAGGGTAAGCCGAGGGTGAAGGCATTCGATTTTCAGTACAACCAGCAAACGTCATGGTCACAGAGTAAGGTCAAAATCTTGCCAGCGTATATTGTAGTGTACTAGTATTTATCTGATGTTTGTCTGCATCAGTTGTGCTTACCTGCAATAATTTTCACTGTACAGTTGCCAAGGATCTAATGTGAAAACTTAAGATGATTCCTGGGCTAATTTCAAATGGGGTTCAGTTCTTACCCATTTACGGAGCTGCAAATATTCAATTACTGATGATCTTATGGGTGAATTATGAGGGAAATGGTGTAAGTAGCGAGTAGTGTTTTTGTGTAAGTGAACTGTAAGACTGTAAATATTCCTGTATGTGTGTGTGTGTGTGTGTGTGTGTGTGTGAGACGTTACGCCAGGCGATCCCTCCCTCCTGCGTTCAACCAATGGGAGAATGGTGTATGCCTGGTGGTCCCTGTGCGTTCAACCAATGGGAGGACCGTACTCCTGCTACGTCACGGAGCTCCAGCCTTGTCCATCCTCCGTATAAATATCTTCTGAGGCAACGCAACCCCAACCTCGCCTCTCACCGCCATCACGGGCACGGACGCAGCGCGCAAAAGTCAGTAAGTTCACGGGTTTTGCAGTGGGAGGACGAGTGTGTCGCTTGCCTGAGGATTAATTTTTTGCCTTAACTTCTCTTTAATTCAAGGTAAGAATACAAGCAGCATCCTTACCGCGGTTTTGGATTTTTCGCTCAGCCGTGGAGTAACTTAAAACTGAGTCTTGTAAGCGTTAACTTTGTATCTTCAAGAGAACGCGAACATACTGGCTCACTTGTCCGAGTAGTGGTGTTTACCTTGAAAAATTCTTAAGACTGATAAATTTCACTATTTTTTACAGCTTAATGCGTATGTAACTCACCAGAAGATTACAACTTCAGGCTGTTAATTCTTCCTGGTAAATAATGACAAATCTAGCGTACTGTGACTTGTTTGGACATCGAGGGACTGGAGTGTAAACAAATAAAAGAAGGTAGTAAAGTTATGAGAGAAGTTGATGGAAGAAAAAAGTGGTTATTTTATTAGAACAAAATACGTTGAACAATATGAAAACTTCGAAAACGTTGTGATCCTACAATGTTTCCTTTTTTCTAGTGCAAGAGTGAGCGAACACATAGACATACGGACAGCAATGCTCCATCTGTCTGTAACGAGCCGTGAGCGTTTACGGAACCACGAACGTGTATGTGCGTAGTTGTTGAGCTTTCGTACTCGGCTTTGTGGCATGGGAGGCTTCGTAGCACCTCTTAATTAGTGATTTCGTTTGCATATTACACTTCAGTATTTTTGATATGTAATTTATAGGTTTAATATCGACATAATATTAATCGGAAACATACCGGTAGACACATATGTAATGAGCAGAATAAATCGCTAAGGAGGAGTCCGATGCCTCTTGTAGCGGAGACGAAGCAGACATATCCCGAAACCACAACTTGACGATGGTATTCTTGACTTCAGAGCTTACGTAACACCTCTTCCACTGCGGCGACGTATTTTTCATTTTAATCGAGGAGACTATGCAGTACTAAGAGGAATGTATAAGAATGAATAAGTTAATGAAGCCTGAATCTCTCCAGTTAGAAGTACGAAAGTGCTAGAGCTTCAGTGCCCTTCGGTTAATGACCTGTCTCGAGGTATCGAGGTATGGTGTGTGATGTGTTGATTCACTGAAGTCTGTCTAAGTCTAAGGGAGTGAAGCACCTCGTGTTCGGAAAACGTTAATGAGAGACTGACGAACAGGGCCGCTCCCAGTGATGGTCCTTCATCAGAAAATCCCCGAGGCTGAATAATAACGTCTGGAGATACAAAGACAAACTGAAAAATACGTCGTCGGACTGAAGGAGAGAATAATGTCTTTTTATGTTACTGATGCAAACTGTCAATATTAATTAAACAGATACAGCCTACATGGTGACCCATAATTATACGTTTCCACTCTGCCGATTGCTTTCTTGTGTGTTGCTAGCAGTAGCGTAGCTACCGGGGGGTGAGGGGGGGCATACTCCCCCCACAACTTGCTGACTCCTACCCAGACGCCCCCCCCCCTCCACTGAAAGTATCAGTATATCAGTTTTCTGGTCACTCATAATAGGAGGCGAATTAAGCCATTCTATGACATACACATTAAAACGATCATTATATCTACTTTATCTTCTGTACAATGTTGTAACATTTACAGTTTAAAATATTCCCTTTCAGTGCAGGCTATGTTGATTTTGTGTAATTTGATACTCTATGAGTACTGGAAACTTAGGCATTTAATTACTATTATATTATTATCATTTTGAGCGGGCAACATATACAGTAGGTGATATTTTCCTTACATTAATAAAATATGCATTGCAGTATATCTTTGTCTACTCTTTTGTCACAGCATTTCGCTGTTTTGGGGTTGCAGTGGAATTCTGACGCGATATATAGACAGTACTGTAATACAAGTCGTAATCACAAAAGCATTTGTTATCAAGTGTTGTAATAATTCTGAAATGCTTCGTGTGATACTCTGGAGTAGTAGTAGTAGTAGTAGTAGTTGTTGTTGTTGTTGCTGTTGTAGTAATAGTAGTAGTAGTAGCAGCAGCAGCAGTAGTAGTAGTAGTGGTATAATAGTAACAGCAGTAGTAGTAGTAGCAGTAGTAGTAGTAGTAGTAATGTAAGTGTATTAACAATAGCAATACAGTAATCACACACACACACACACACAACTCCCCCACATCGACATCACGTCCCTCCCCACACGCCCCCACCCCCTATGGCCAGACGGCTGGCAAACACCACTGGTTGGGAGGACGAGCCTTTCATTTCCTACTCCTGCCACACCCACGCCCACACCTGTGCCGTCTCCACAAAACATATCGCCAGGTGAGTTTCTATTATGTGAAGCGTTATTTTCGGACCAGCCTGCAAATACCACGTGAAAGTAAGGTGTAACGTGGAGGATAAGTCGCTAAGGGAGATGCGTTACGGAATCTCCTGTGCCAACGAGGATGCGACTCTGAGGGCAGTATATTAGGTACCCGGTAGCTCTGATGGCTTCCTAACACCTTTTCTTTAGGGATTTATTTTGCTTATTGAACGCTGACGTCGTGTTCTGCTACCTATGCGTTTTCTGTACAAAGCACAATTGATCTCAGTAACGGCGCAAGAGAATAAGTGGGTGTGATAGGCAGAATAAATCGGTAGGGAGGTTATGCTACGATGTCTTTATGTCATTACGAGCGAGGGCGAAGCCCTGGCGAGTCTCTCGTCAAGTAGTGGCACATTTTCTCACATACGGGCGGCCCAACCCGGCCCGGCCGCATATTTCCGGTCTGTATAATTATGTATTCATCTCACCTGGAAACCTTAGCCAAGAAAGACGCTCGCCCAGTCGTTTCAAAATTAATCATAGATTTTTCTCGAAAATATGTTCAATGTGCTTCCCAGGCAAAATTATTTGTCTATTATTCTGACCTCACTTATCCCACTAAGGTTGCTTGGCTGAAGTGGCTGGCTGTGGTATTGAGACGAATACCCATACAGGACGGAAATACGCGACCCGGCCCAACCGTAACGCTTTTGAGAAACATATCTCAGCAGCCACAGAGCCGATCACTGCGTGGTTTGCACCAGATGATAGCCCCATTCTTTAAGATTTGTTTTTGAGAGGTTTCATCACACCCAGGCGGTGCATGTGGCACGTGACACGCGCAAAGTGCAACATGTCGAAACTCTTCAAAAGAGAGCTACGGACAGTTTGTCGTAAAGGTGTGAAACTTGGTAGGTAGATAGCCATCAATATACTTTAGGCATCCTCGAGGTGTAAGGCGACATTTCAATACTTTCGGATTTAAATGTCCTCGCTCGTACCTCGCCGACAAAGGCTTTTCACTGGTTCTAAGTGGCCTTGGAGATTTCGTGATACCTGTACTTAGGCGATTTATTCTGCACATAACACATTAGTATCCTCTTTCATGTTATTGGTAGACGAGATGTTAACACGAGAGAGAGAGAGAGAGAGAGAGAGAGAGAGAGAGAGAGATTCAAAGACACAATACGCAAAATAAATCGCAGAGCATGAGGCACCTGTATTTCTGCATTCCATGAGAAAGAGAGAGAGAGAGAGAGAGAGAGAGAGAGAATGCCAAGGAGCAATATACAAAATAAATCGCTAAGGGAGAGATGCTAGGACACTACGCAAACCACTTCCGAGAAATTCGCAAGGGGTCGATGTCGCTGCTGGGAAATGTCAGGCGGTTGTGGGTGACTGGAAATTGTGTTTTTGTTATTATTATTACTATTATTATTATTATTATTATTATTATTATTATTATATTATTTTATTTCTGTTAATACTGTTGTTATTAGTATACCGTGATATCACTGTTATTATTATCATCATCATTATCACTGCAACTACGCGGGTGGGAGGGATCCAGTTGGAAAATTACAAAACTATTTCAATATTATTTTGCGACAAACGAAGAACAATGTGTCAAGGTTTGTTTGAAGTTGCCAGCGTCACTAGAACTTAAGCGATGGAGAGAACTAAGGCGGTATTATAAGTGGCATGGGAAAGCTCTTAGCACCTCTTCCTTAGCGATTTATTTTTCACTTTCTCTGTTATCATATTTTATATCCTTTTTGATATCGACGTTATTTACACCGATAGCGTAGGAGGGAATATTGAAGAGTAATGTGTAGAATGAATCGCTAAGGAAGAGGTTTTACGCAATTTCCAAAGACACTTATTATGTCCTGTTATCCACCTCATGATCGGCACTACTCTAATATTCTATTCCAGCTGAGGACAGGCGATTTTATTCAGCTGAGAGTGAGTCATAGGAGCCAAGGATGAGTAACAAACAGGTTCTCTTGCACTGCCAAACACACATTCATTTCCCAAGCTCGCCCACTCTCTCTCTCTCTCTCTCTCTCTCTCTCTCTCTCTCTCTCTCTCTCTCTCTCTCTCTATATATATATATATATATATATATATATATATATATATATATATATATATATAAGGAGTACCTTTCACTTTGTTAATCCATTCTTCTACAGTTTGGCTATATAGTGTTTAGCTTGCTGTAAAAATGACGATACAAATATAAACAAGGCTGAATCAGAAGTTCTTTACGTGCAAAATATATATATATATATATATATATATATATATATATATATATATATATATATATATATATATTCCCGACAGTCACGGTAGCCCCATCTTCAGTACCTCTTATATTTTCAACTTAGGCTCTCCATGAAAGTATGGTTCTGACGTGTATGGCAAACAAGGATAAAAGTATAAACAAATAAACAGTTAGAAAAGCATAAACA
>NC_136977.1:4669657-4717157 GCF_032717465.1 Coenobita brevimanus | reverse complement strand
TCATAAATGGGCCCCATGCACAAAGCAGCCTCCTGGGATTTAATGATGGGAAGACCAAAACCATTGGCGACCGCCATGACCACGATATATGCATGCGCTGAAACCAAACTGAGGAGAGGGGAGTACAAAAAAGCCCTCAGACCCACAGTGTTTATAAAGCATTTCACACCGTACATACTTTGCCATGACTGGTGAACACCGAGACAGGCACCTGCAACTACGGGTTTCAGTTTTGATGCCAGGGGCCAGATTCCCCAAGATACTTACGATCAATTCCCTGTCATTGTTGTTCCTGTGCTTAATTAAAACAGACTTTTACCTACCAACTCCACAAGGATTATAAACGCATACAACCACAATGGGTTTTATATGAGGAGGGGAAGTTACGGGCAGAGGTGCTAAACAGTGAATTTCAGGATTAGATTCTATCCAAAAGTGTAGCAAGAGAGTGTCCAACTTAGAGACCTGCTGTACAATAAACCCCATCTGATTATTAAACGTGAAAAATGGCATAAACACTAATGATCAACAGAAACAGACCGGCAAGGAGATAGGACTGTAATGGAATGCAGTATCAAACAGGCACTGGTACACATCTCTCCAGTTTTCTTCCCCGTATCTATCCCCCCCCCCTCTTTCATCTTACTTAGCAGGTGACTCTGGATCCCAGTTGTGAAATGTAAAACAGTCTTTCTTCTCAAGTAAATCCAGCATAAATATCTAGATCTTATAAATTTCGAAAAAAGAAGATTAATAAGAGCACAGGTCTAGTATATACTGCAAAATTGATGAAATATTTTAATTATTATAATGGCTGATCTTACACCTACGATATTTAAATTTATTGACCCTGGCCATAATACTAGTCACTAAGAATGATCTTATTTGCAGGAAATATAAGTAAATGGATGAATGTATTATTGACAGTGGTACACTGGAAATTCATGTAGACCGTATATGTTTTTTACTCAAGTAACAGGAGAAGGTGGGGTACAGGCCCACTCTGTCCATGTAGGACATATAATGTTGATGCTCTGCTTATGTTTATATCGTACTGTTTTGAAGATCAGTTATTTTTTCTTTATTTTTCTTTCTTTTTTCTTTATTTTTTTTACATTCTCATGCTTCGCAGGTTATAAAGCTGGTGATGAAAATTAGTAATACGACAGTGATTCAACCATGCCTTTTGTATTCCAGATTTGGCAGGGTATATTACACTCCTGTTAGTGGGTAGTCTGCAAATCATATTCAGCAGTCTCCTTCTCCATGGAGTTCTCAAGGTAAGTCACCTGCTCTGTTCCATCATCCAGTGGTCTTAATCAAATGCGAAGCAGCAGAAGCACTTTTTAGAGTTATTAAATGATGTAGACTTTACTGAGATACTTTTAAGGTTATTAGGTGATGGAGGCTTTAATATGTATACTGATGAATACAATGACACACTTATGAAACTAATGTGATAGAAATATTTAAAACTGTAGTTCTGTAATTACGAAGACACTCGATGAAATGTTTCAGAACCTCTTCTATGGAGCTCTGACAAAACGAACACAGCATGTACTATATAACTGTTATACTTTTCAGTTCTTTCTAACAATTCACAGTTCACTGATCATTACTAACAACAGTGAAATGGTGTTAATTTTGCATAACTTTTCTTATCAGATGTTATATATGCATAAATTAAGACACATAATGTATACGTGACAACATATTTTTCTTTCATATTTCAGCAAAAGACACGCTTCTTAATTCCCTTGATGGTCATGTACCTGATCCAAATCATCTTACTTCTCATCATGGCGCTGATACGAGTTGGACTTTTGATATACCTAGGATTCTGGATCCCGGTCCTCATAAACGTTGCTGTCCTTGGTTCAATTCTTTTCCTTGAAGTGTACATGCTTCTGGTCGTCCGTGCCTACTACTTGGATGTAAGTAATAATAAGTAGTTGCATTATGTAGTACCCACCTAAACGTGTTGTATCTGGCGTCTTTTAGATGGCCTTAATCCCTTTTGCCAGAATACGTCACATTTCGCTACGGCTTACTATCAGGACAATTATATTCAGCTAATGATTTTATCCAACTTGAGATTCTGGGTAATGCATTACTTAACTCTATCGTTATTAAAGGTCTTTCCTGAGCTGAATAGCATCACCTCGAGGATTAGCAAGTGTTGTTGTTGTTGTCTTAACCCAGTCTGTCTGGTTGATCTGACCCATGAATCACAGGCAAGCAGTGGTCCCTGGAGGGCCGTCCCATGCAGTGAACCAATGGTCCCTTGCAGCAGACAACACCTCGCCACAGCAAGTGGTGGGGATTAGCGTAGAGGTTTGGTTCCTGGATAGATGCCTCATGCTCCACCCAGTTAACAGGAACACCATTGTAGGCTCCACATCACTCCTACTAATGCTATACATCATTATATTGAACTAGTTAGCTGATCTAGTATTGCCAGTGCACTTCTACTAGATTCAGACTTCAAGTACTAGAACTACATCAAACCACAGATTTTTGTATATCCATACACTTTTGAGCATTCGGGTTATATCCAGTGCACCCGCAGATTGGAAGAATGATGAAGGTGCCACTAATGTTCCTATACACGAGGAACTAGCTAATAGACTGATAGATAGAGTATGTTAGAAATAACAGCACTTTTCACGCAGCGACTGTGTCAGTCATTTTTGGCATATTTTATTGCGTGGATGGGCATTTATTGATCTGGAGAAAGCATATGACATTATAAACAGAGGTGGATTATCGAAGATACTGCATATGTATGGAGTGGATGAGCAGCCTCTAAATGCTATTTGGAGTTCTTGTAGTGATAGTGAAGCCTGCGTAAAGATTGGTGGGCGTCTGATAGTGGTCTGATATCAGTATTATACTGAAGCAAGATTGTGTGATGCCCCTATGGCTCTCTCTCTCTCTCTCTCTCTCTCTCTCTCTCTTTACAGTATATATATATATATATATATATATATATATATATATATATATATATATATATATATATATATATATATATATTTGTGGGGGGATAACTCGTAAGAGGCACGAAATCTAGTTTTGGATAGAGGTACGATGATGGTGAAGGATGGAAACTGTGATGTAAGCAAATGGTGCTGTTACTTACTGATGGTGAACAAGAGCTTGGCAGATTAGGGCTTTTTGGGTGTGTGAGTGTTGGGCTTTGAAGGTCGATGTGGATAAGAGCAAAATGATGGTAGTTGTGAGGGAAAGTGATTCCCAGTGTGATGTGATGGTGAACAGAGACTTGAAGTGGTGAAGGAGTATTAGTACTTGGGTGCAATGATAGAGGAGAGAGAGGAAAATACGCTGAAGAACCAGAAATAAAGAAGCATAGGGAAGGTAAATGATTGAAGCCATGAAGGCCTTGGTATTAAAAACAAGTCTGAATATGTCGGCTGTGAGAGGCTTGCATGAAAGAGCTTTAGTGTGCTCAGTAACATGCTGGTGTGAGACCTGGCAGGACAGTGCAAAATCAAGAGTGGGAGTAGTAGAAATGGAATTGTTGAGAAATGTGAATATGATTAGGAAAATAAGATTCGTAAGTAGACACCATTGTTGAAGAGAGTATGCTTCGATGGCATGGTCGCACAGTAAGAATGGGTGTAAATATGATGGTGAAAAGACTGTATCTGAAAGAGTTTGAAGGTGGAGGAAGGCGTGTGTGAGAAAGCACGGTATGGAGGCTGACGATGCTTGGGAACTGTCAGAGGATCGAGCTGGTTGGGAATATTTGTGGCACCACTGTTTTTACTCAGTGAAGTGATACTCAGAGTGACTGTGTGACAAGTCGGATGAAGCTCATAAGCGCGAAGGGTTGCCTCCTATGAGAGGCAAAGCAAGGATTCAAAGGCTTTGAATGGTGAGTGAATGAGAATGTGACCCAATGAACTGGGCATTCTCTCTCTCTCTGAACCTGACCCTGTCTCACATCATTTCGGTGGAAAAAAGAGAATGGGATGATGATGATGATGATGATGATGATGGTTTTAGCGTCTTAAAAATGACTAACCGAATTTTATGCATTTTCAGATCAAGCGCAACAAGGGTCGGACGCACATGTCACTGAACGAACAAGGCTATGAACCCCCTCCCTACTCAGACCCCAGCAAGCCACCAAGTGCTTACTAGACACTACATGGTACAAATGGCAGTGTGGCCATATCACACTCTGCATTTTGAAAGAAAGACTGTACTTCATTCATGCAAATGATGTACTGCAGGAGTAATTAACTGAATTGTCCTGCATATTTCATGCCGTACTCAAATTAATTATGTATCAGGTATATACTGGAATACTGCACACACACACACACACACACACACACACACACACACACACACCATAATATATACTGTGTATATATATATATATATATATATATATATATATATATATATATATATATATATATATATATATATATATATATATATATATATATTGGAGTAATCTAAAATTTTATTGCTTCACAGTGTTTGTACTGTATTTGTCAAATCCTTTGTTTTGAGTTGGCTGTACCAGAACTATTAGTGCATTAACTTGATGTTTCTCATGTAAGGAAAAAAAAGTTTATGGGTCTGGTGAGTATGACTGTCGCTCAGTGTTGTTTGCATGCCAGAACATAAATAAATCATCATCATCATCATCATCCGGACCTCCTTTCCCACCCTAGGGCAAGGTGAGGAGTAGCAATGTCCAGACAGCCCAAATTTGCCCAGTCCAATGGGCCACGGTTCCATTCTCTCATCATTCACGCTCCCAGAATCCTGGTTCTATCCGATACGCCAAAAACATTCACCACGTTTTGTAGCTTCACATAAACGTATCCGATAGAGTCAGCATTTGTATTTGTGGATACAGTATTGAATGACAAGCTTAACTCATAATCTGAGAAGTGTTCCTAAGGTAAATGATATAGTGACTGGTGGTATCCAGAATAAAATACATTATTATCATAACAGAGAGATCACTGCCAGTGTGTTGCATCATAATTTGGTCAGCACCTTCACAAAATTGATTCCTGTTTCACTAACGTGCAGTTTGGAACATCTGTACATGAGTTACAATTATATATGAGGTAAGAAAGGTTTTCATAAAGTTACTAAGCATAATCTGTCTATCTATATAAAGTTACTTAGCATAATCTGTCTGTCTATACAAAATGTTACCATTACACTGCTATTTCTAAAGTTCTTGTTTTGTATACTGTACTATTATATACTCTAGTCTTAGAATTGACTGTAAATGACACAGAAAGTTACTTATCTGATTTATTTTTTAAGAGTATCTGAATAATATAAATGTGAACTCTGTATTTCGTATCGTTTTCTTGAATCTTTTTTACTGTGCTTCTATAGTGCCTCTTATTACAGCAGCTTTCGCGAAGCAAGAACGAGGTGCTATCCTTGTGTGTGTGTGTGTGTGTGTGTGTGTGTGTGAACATAGCTCGAACAATTTTGATCCGATTGTGGTCAAAATTGGTTAAAGGATTTAGGGCCAGCCAAGGGGTAACACTTTTTTTTTTTTTTTTTTTTTTTTTTTTTTTTTTTTTTACAATAGGTAAAAAAAGTAAGGCCACAGATCTGGGTGACAACATGAGCCGGCATTGTCAAACGTAGAGTTTTTTTTTTTTTTCCAAATTTGACCAGATTTGCTGGAAATGCTTAGGGTACGGCAAGAACAAATGAAGTAAATTTTGAAAATAATCATCTAAGTTGAAGGTCACATGACAAGGTCAAAGTTCGACCTGTGTGTATGTGTGCGAACAAAACTGCTAAAGTAGTTTTGGTTTAATCTGGACCAAACCTGGTGGAAGGGATGAGGGGCCGCCAGGGACTGACTTAGAGTTTTTAAGAACAATAGGCCAAAAGTCAAGGTCATGTGGTAAGGTCAACTTAGTTTTTTATTTTCGATTAAGGCCAAACTTTGCGGAATGGCTCAGAAATTTGATTTTGAAAACAATCAGTGAAATGTCAAGGTTACGTGGAAAGATCAAAGGTCAAGGTCACATGGCAAGGTCATCTATAACAATATTGAGCCGATTTAGATAAATCCTTCTGGAATGAATTAGGGTAACGCAAAAATGAAGGGAATCTATTTTGAGAACAATCAGTTAAATGTAAAGGTTACAAAGTAAGGTTAATTATTCAGCCCTATAACTAAAAGTTTCGATTCGATCTGGACCAAATTTGGTGGAAGAACTGATGGTCAGCTAAGGATGAAGAGGTTTCATTTTAGGAGAAATAAGGCAATATATTAAGGTCACAGGATTACATAACTCAGTTTTAATCCGACTTATACCAAAGTTGTTAGGGGTCAGGCAAGAGCAGAGCAATTCCATTCTGAGAGCAATCAGTTGGAAGTAAGAAACTGCTCTAATATGTCTCTCATGGATCTTGATATCTTCCCCACGGAGGTCTTAACAGCCCCCTCCAGCAATGATCATAAGACTCTCTAAACCATTCCACAAGTTTTCCAGATCCATTTGCTCCCTGTTTACTGACTCTTCACTACCTCACCCTCGTTTGCATCAGCCACTTCATTTCTCAGCTTCTCCATTTTCAGTCATTCACGCCGACAACTCCTTTCTCTCTTAATACAGCAAGCACCTCTCAGTTTTATCTTGCATACCACATCCATATGATCAGATGAACTTCCACATCGCCCCCTCAAGCTTTCGTATCAGCAACACTCCCAAGCTTCTATCTTTCTACTAGTACGTAGCCAGACTTCTTTCAACACTCTCCACGTTCTATGATCATATCTAATTCCGTGCATCTTTGTGCTTAAAATACTAATTACTAATGGCCAACTTCCTTCTCTGACAAGTGTAGCCTACTTCAGTTGTCGTCCATTATCCTTCTCCCCAGGCACTCGTTAACAGGGATGGCCGGACGGGGGGGGGGGGGATCTCCCTAATACATGGCTCAGAGTTGGTAAAAATTAAAAAAAAAAAAAAAAAAAAAAAAAAAAAAAGACAGGCAGCTTTTCCAACAAATGGAGTAGAGTATATTGGGAAGTCCAGTGAATATTGACAGTTAAATCATCAGGGTGCAATTATAGTATATATATATATATATATATATATATATATATATATATATATATATATATATATATATATATATATATATATCCTCTACATCTCACTTTCTCTTGCTGACTAATATTTCTAAGCTGTGAGAGGCTTGGTATGTGTCTGTGCCTAATATTTCACCTCCTCTACATCTCACTTTCCTCTACTGGCTACTGTTCCTAAGGAGAGAGAGGCTTGGTATGATTCTCTGTCTAATACTTCTCCTCTGCATGTCACTCTCCCCTACTGGCCCAGATTCTGTTCAAAAGTGTTTCTGTTCTTTTACTGTCGATCAATTACTTTATATATTGTTTTTGTTTTTTTGTTTTTTTTTGTCTTCGATGAATAATGTAGACGATTTGGCTTAGTGGTCTTGCTTCCATACCTCTGACCGATTGCCAGATACCTCTCGCCCAAACAAAAAAACAAACAAACAAATCTCTAAGTGGCAAATGCTTCGAATCATTCACACGGGGTTCGGGATTCAAAGTTCGGACTGAGTATCGTATTATTGGTGGTAGAAGAAGCTTAGTAGCAGCTTTTCCTTAGCGATTTATTACTCACATTACACCTTAATATTCGCTAGTGGGAATCTGCAGAATAAATCGCAAAGGAAGAGGTGCTAAGATATCCCCAAAGCCACTTAAGGATGTATTCTCATCGGTTAAGGACGCTCCCTAACACCTTTTCCGAAGCGATTAATATTGTGAATTACACCTTAATGTACTCTTCTTAATAACATAAATAATTTCAATATCGCCATACTCTGCATAAATAACGTACAGAAGGATAATAACCAGTCATTTTGAAAAATAAATCGCTAAGGAAGAGGTGTCTGGGAGCTTTGAAAACGGTCGGGATGATCAGTGCTCGCTGTGCCGTGCGTGTGTGGTCGGACTCTTGGATAAAGTCGGTTTTTCGGATAGAGTTGGTTTTTCCCCAGATTCCCTGTTTACCCCTCAGTACAGATGGAAACCTGGGTGAACATTCGACTGTTGCGTGTTATCTTCAAGGGAAAAATCATGATCTGAAGTTGGTTATCTGCCCGATTGAGTCGCGTGGAGTCCATAGCCATGGATTCTACGGCATCTTGGTGGAGCGTGGACCCCGGAAGGACCAAACCAGAAGTGAGTGAGGGGGTGAGAGAAGAAGAGGGGGTAAGGGAATAAGAGTAGAGGGGGTGAGAGGGTTTAGGAGAGTAGGGGTGGAGGGTGGATGGTGAAGGGGAGGAGATATGGGCGTAGTAGGGTGAGTGGGGTAGGAATGGAAGGGGTGAGGGAGCAGTGGGTTGTTAAGGATAAGGAGATAATGTGAGAGAGGGGGTGAGGGGAGAAGGGGTTAAGGGGGCAGGGGCGTAAGGGGAGTAGAGGAGTGAGAAGCTGAGGAGGGAAGAGTTGAAGAGGGAAGGGGTAGGGGTTGAGAGGGGAATAGTAGTGGGAAGGGTGAGGGGTTGAGAGAGGTAGGGGTATAGGGGTGAGGAGAAGGGGAAAGGGGGTCGAGGAGGCAGAAGTAGAAGGGGAGATGAAGCAGGAGGTTAAGAAGACTGGAGATGGAGGAGGACCTGAGTGAATATGAGAAGGGTGAAGGAGTACGGGGGATGAGGCGGCGAGAGGTTGTGCTTATAAATTTTCTCAGCCTAACGAATATATAAGAAAAAGAAAAAAATCAAGATTTAACTTTTCTGGAGACCTGTTTGTCTTGTAAATTGGTTGAAGTTCTTTATTAAAATTACCCCAGGAGTGGAAGGGGGGCGGGAGGAGAGGTTGAGGAGGTTGAGGGTGGAGGAGGGCAAGGGGGCGAGAGGAGACTGAGAGAGGAAGAGGACAAGGGTAGTGAAAGAGAGAGAGAGATAAAATTACAAGAGTGCAAGAACACCAAGGACAAATGAATGATGAGGAGAATGAGTTGCGTCACTTGTTTTACTTATTTATTTATCTATTTATGTATTTTTTAATCTTTGCTGCGTGTTTGAATCATACTAGGCGTATAACTGGGTCGTAGTGTAAGTGGATTTAGAGAATTCCCAACACTTCTTCTTTAGCGATTTATTCTTTTCATTATACCTCCATATCGTCTTGTATGTCGATGATGAAGAACTATAGATAACATACAAGAGCATTAATATGAAATTCTAATTATGTCTGTTATTTAGAGAATATGAATAGCTTGCAAGGGAATATAAAGATTTAATATGAATATAAATCGCTAAGGAAGATGTGTTCCTGTGTCACTTAGATTCTGAACTTGAACCCGGTAGACTGTAGAAGTTGTTCTTCCTCCAAAGTTCACTATTCTCTTTTCGGGGGAGTGGGAGGCGGGATTGAGGGACGTTTGTATATCCATGCAGCTCCACTACCTAGTCATATCGGTGCCACCACGTGAAGGCGTCCAGCTCCAGCACCTCTTATATTAGGACTCCAGAACAAACGATATGAGACAGCCTAAGGGACACATCTTGTAGTGAAGGGGTTTTTGAAGGCCGTATCTAACCCCTCCAGTAAAAAAAGAAAAAAAATCGCTAAAGTTGAATAAAATCGTCTGGAGGTAGCAAGAATACAAATATGAATACGAGATCGTAGTGAGGGATTGAGGGTTTACTCCAAGTCTGCGCTACACGTGTGAACCACAAGGTAGGTGCATCTGCCGTCTGTGGTTCGCGAAAATACTTGGCTGCTGATGAAAGGATGGTCACTGGGAAGGGACAGGAGGAGGGTGGGAGAGATACAACGCACAGACGGTGAAACAGAAGATAGTGGGAGTAGAATGTGGTACGGTTTAGGTAAGGAGTGTTGGACAGATTCAAAGCACAGACGGTGAAGCAGACAGTGGGCATCAGACAGTGGCATGTAGGTTAGGAGGTTAGTAGGACAGATACATGGCACAGATGGTGAAGCAGAAGATGGTGGCAGAACGTGGTATGGTGTAGGTTTAGAACATGCGTAACAGCTGGTTCCCTAGACGTCTTAGAACATCTTGGGAACCCCCACTAGTATGCAGTACACAGTTATACAGCCTAATCAACAGTAGCCTACTTAGCTTACCTTAGTTACCCATGTACACCACATATAGTACACACACACACACACACACACACACACACACACACAGCTCACTCGGGGTACTGTATATAAATAAAATGCCTAGAAATAAACGAGAGAGAGAGAGAGAGAGAGAGAGAGAGAGAGTCCCCCAGTGTGAGGCTTGTGTCAACCTTCAAAACACGGAGTCGCCTGGGTTGCACTGTATTTTAGAGTTCCTTTTCGTAACACACACACACACACACACACACACACACACACACACACACACACACACACACACACACACACACACACACACACACACACACACACACACACACACACACACACACACACACACACACACACACACACACACACACACACACACACACACACACACACACACACACACACACACACACACAAATTAAAAAAGGCATAAATATTACTTCCCATATTCTGATTTATGTGAAAAAAATCCATTCCTTTAATCGGGTGAAATTCTGTTCGTCGTCTTTTTCTCATCTGTCTGTCAACCGTCTATCTGTCATTTGTCCGTCTCTATCTGTCAGTCATGTTATGTGTCTGTTAGTTTCATCTGTCTTCGGTCTATCCATTTGTCTGTCCTTCCGCTCGTCCGTTCGTCTGTCTGTCTGGTTGTCCGTCTGTTTGTCACAACGGGACATTTTATAATTTTCACGTATTTTCCAAAAGATAATATAGTTTTCTTTTACGTCCACCATAATGTACAGGACCGGATGTTTTTCCTACACAGACCAATACTCCACATGTAGTTCTTGTTTAGTCTCTCTCTCTCTCTCTCTCTCTCTCTCTCTCTCTCTCTCGCATTTTTCTTTGCAAGGTATGATTTTTGAAGGCTTCTAGATTTTGTGCATGTGAATGTGTAACCTATGCCTGTGAGGTAAAGTCAGGATTCCGCGGGCTTAGATGGCGAGTGAATGAGAGTGTGGCCCATCCAGCTGAAAAGACTTTGGTTAGTTTCTCCGTAATTTTCTTTTCTTATATCTCTCTGGACCCTTCCTCTCCCCATCCTAGAGCTGGAAAATAGGTATGGATGATGATGATGATGATGATGACGATGATGATGATGATGATGATGATGATGGTAATGATGATGACGTCTTTATTTATTTCATTGTTGTTACCATCTGACCAATTTACTTTTTTTTAGTGATTTTCATTTTCTTTTTCTTTTTTTTTTACTGGAAGGGTTAGATACAGCTTTCAGGAATTTCTTCACTATTTGACGCTCTCCTGAGTCCTGGAAAATCGTGTGGATCTAGCAAAAGTCAAATTAAAAAGGCGTCATCGAACTGAAAAGGTTAATATTAAGAAAAAACACATGAGGCTTTTAAAATATCGAATTAGTAACGACCAATTTATCAGATTCATATCAGTGTCTGTTTTATCTGTCTCTCTATAGCCAGACGCCTTAATCCCGGAAGGGGTGGCCACAAACAAATCGCCTCCATGTCGCCCTGTCCCTGCATTACGCTGCCCTCCCCCCAGCTCACACCCCTCTCTGTCATATACCTCTCCACTCCATCCCTCCATCTTATCCTTGGTCTCCGCCTCTCTCTCCCCTCCCCCCTTCACCTCACTCACATACATTCTCCTCGTTAGTCACTCACTCTCCATCCTCCCAGCATGTCCAAATCACCTCATTGTATTTCTCGTAACACTTTCTCTCACATCCACATCTACAGCCCAACGCTTCTTCACTTCCTCATTTATCAGTTTGTCTCTCTGTTTAACTCCACATGCTCCTCTCAGATAACTCATTACCACTGCTCTCCCTCTTGACATGTGTCCTTTCAACAAGTCATTCCGATTAGGGCGTTTTTAGCACTGGGTTACCACACACACACACACACACACACACACACACACACACACACGTTCTTATTTTAACTTCTTACTTACTGGGTACACTTTGTGATAAAGGACTCTAGGCAGCCCCGTTTGTACCCTACCAGGTGGAGTAGTGGCGTGTGTACACTTCATGTCGAAAGTTCTCTTGCTATACTCCGTTCAGTTTAATTTGGCCTAATACTGTCATCTTTTCATCTTTAGTGCTGAGCTGTAACAAGTGGAATATGAAGCTAATCATGAGGAACTGCTGTGGAGAAGATGCAGAGCCGTAGCATTGTCTTTCCCTGCCACTGAATTACGTGCAATGTCCCTCAAAAGGACGAAAATTGGATCAAGTTAAGGCGAATGAGCTATATATCACCATCACCACCACCACCAATCATCATCACCAACATCATCATCATCATCATCATCAGCAGCAGCAGCAGCATCTAGCTTTCAAGTGCTTCACTGCCAGACATAATTCCAAAGAAGAATAAAATCGTTAGGAGATGGCACGAATGAACGAAATAACAGATCATGATACTGAAGGAATCAAATTTCCAGAATTCCTTGCCTCGTCTGCAAGTAATGTAATCACAGACAAAAATTCGCTTATTATTCCATTGCTTTTGCCTCACATGTGGGGATTAACTGTGATCTTCGTTCTTGAGGCAATATATATGAGAGAATCATATCCATCCATCCATCCATCATCCAGTCCTACATTGCCCCATGAGGAGCATAGGACCCCAGAGCTAGGCAAGTTGGTCCTGACATTTAAGATGGGAGTGACTAGCCTCACTCATCACTGAGTGGTATTACGTAAGCAATAAACCCCAGCCACCCCTTGGATATAAACCTTCACAGGTTCAATCCAATTGGAGCGTCGTAATGACCCATATGTGGAAAGAAAACCGTACCCAGACTCTCTCAGCTTAAGAATATTAATAAAAGAGGAAAGTGAGATGCAGACTCAAGTAGACTTATTAACTCAGTTATGGCGAACGTTGAGTGGGGCATGGCTTTACCTTCCGACGCCACCCATGAAGGTTCCTCTTAGCAACTCTTCCTATCCCAAGTAATTCCAGCCGTTAGTTTTGTGACCTTCCGTTTGGTCCCCTTTACTCTAGGTTGTCCTTTTCGTGTAAAGCCCGATGCGTAAGAACAGCTTCAGGGAAACATGCCACGTGCCCACATAGCCAGAGTTGGCGTTCATGTATTATGCTGCTAACAGCTTTTGACTCAGTCTCTTGGGATAATCGCTCGTTATGCAGTCCGTTGTCTCCAGCGATATCCCATAATCCTCTGATTTCATTTAGTACCGAAGAAATTAATTTGCCGTTCCAAAGCACTGTTCACTGTCCACGCCTCACATCTATATAGTAAGACAGAGAGTATCAATGTCTTAAAAATCCAAATCTTCGTCCAGCATAAATAATGATCTCTCCAAATATTCGGGGTGGGTATGTGACGTCATAACCTGGACCAATACCACGAGAAATCTCACCATCTGACTCACTATTGTTATAGACCATACTGCCGAGATAAGTACATCTCCACCTCACCTTATGCATGGATAGACTGTACTGCTTTATCCAACAACCCACCAGATACCTGGACAGTGGTACTGATCCAGGAGACCTTTAGTTTCAGTGGCTTCATTTCCTCATGAAGTGCCTTGAGAGCACCCAGGAGAGCCTCCAGCAACTCTGCTAGTATATCTGCATCATCATCAGCAGAGTTAAAGTCAGTAAGAATAAAATTACATACTGATACTCATCAGTGACTCCGACTCCCTGCACGTGTTGAAAAATGAGGGGGCAACGGCACATCCCTGTCTTACTCCAGGCCTTACGTGAAAGAAATCAGACGTACTTCCTTCACACTTGATAGCACTCTTAATATCTGAATATTGGCTATAACTATGAGCGGGTTAATCACTTCATGGACCCTCAGAAGTCACAAGACCTCCTGTGGTGCATCCAGATGTATTGAATCACACACCTTCTTCAGATCGGCATGGACAGTCCCGCCCCGAACTCATGCTGGCCTAGTGCCTAGATACGGTCAGCTGTTCATTTCTTTGGCATCAGCTTGGATTACTTATGCCTCTGAAACTTTAGCAATTAGCTCCAAATTTGTATAAGCGGCATGTGGCCAGGAACCTTCCACAATGGGCACTGTAACATCAGTGTACTCGTAAGTACTGCAGCAAGTTGGCACCTCTTCTGTAAGAAGGAATGATACTGTGCCTATCCCCTAAACGGTTTCTTATGATGGCATGTAGATCCAGGATCATGGTTTTGACCCAGCTTTGGTCATCTCCATATGGATGCCACAAACACCAGCCATCCTACCACTTTTCAGCTTAAACACTGCCTTCTTGGATTCATTTAGAGAAGGCACGGCATGGTCGATTGGCGGGACAGTGGCTTGCGGTTGCACACCAGCCAACGCAAGTTCTCTGCTGGGGGTGCTCTGCCATGTACAGTTGCTTAAAGTACTCGGCCTGGAGGTGAAAGATTAGGCAATAATTTTCCCACAACTGCATAAGTTGGAAGTCGTCATCCTGAGTTGCTGTACACAGAAAAACACGATCAGGTTTCTGTGACATAAGCTCAGCTGAATGTAATCATCTGGCATTAGCTGTAACAGAATACTACAGCTGTTCTGATCATGTGAGGTTAATGAAGACAGTATTGTACTGATTAACTCTCAGGCTCGTATGACTCGTTCTCAGCTGAGTGATAACGGCTGGTGTTTGTTGTAATAGAATACTAGAAGTGTTGCAGGCATGAAAGGTTTAAGACGCAATTATAGGCTTTGGTATCATGCATACATGAATTTTTATTTTTATTTTCTATACAAAAGTGCTCTTTGTAAAAGAAATTTCGTATAAAGGATAGCAGTTAAATTTTGACAAAATTTCGTTTTTTTTTACTAATTGCTTTTCATGAAGCCTGTTAACGGGTTTTATGTGTTTTTATTTTATTTATTTTTTTTTCTCGCATTTTGGGTAGACCACTGGGACAGCCGATGATGAAGTAAGAGCCAAGGCACTCAGGCAGGTAGGGTAGAGAAGAGACTCGGGCAGGGTGCCAGGGCTAGGTCTGGAGCAGGGTGCCAGGGCTAGGTCTGGGGTAGGGTGCCGGGGCTGGGCCTAGGAGTAGGATGCTGGATTAGATCTTGATAACAGGGGCGGGCGCGAAGGGGTAGGTGTAGGGAGAGAAGGCCGGGATGGGGTGGTGGTAGGGCAGGACGGCGGGTGTGACGGCGGTATAGGTCTGGGGTTTGTAGCTGACAACGGGCTGGACGTACTTGACGGCGGGCAGGGACACCTCGTGCTGCTTGGTGGTCAGTTCCAGTTTGGTGGTGTCGGCGGGAGTAGCTGCTTCCTTGGGCTCGAGCTGCTTGGTCTCGAATGTGGTCTTGGCGATGGTTGGGATGGCGTGAAGGTACGGCAGAGGCATCTGTATGTTAGGTTGGCAATTTAGTGATTTTTGGAGGAGAAATGCAGGTCAGAACAAGAGAGCACCCAGCGAGCGCTTTACTAAAATTTATGAGTTACTACAGCAATTCCTATTTCTGTCTATCTCTATATTGCCAGACGCTTTTATCCCACAAGGGGTGGCCACAAACATATCGCCTCCATGTCGCTCTGTCCCCCGCCATTTCACTGCCCTGCTCCCAGCTCGCACTCCCCTCTCTCACATACCACTCCACTCCATCCCTCCATCTCATCCTTGGCCTCCCCCTCCCTCTACCCACCTCCACCTCACTCACATACACTCTCCTCGTCAGTCTCTCACTCTCCATCCTCTCGATATGGCCAAACCACCTTAATGTGTTCCTCCTAACGCTTCCTATCACATCCACATCCAAACCACGTCATTCCTATTTCCTTCCAGACAAACCCTTTACAGTCTCATATAATCAGTAAATTCTATTACACAGTCTCAAAAAGCGCATACATCCTCCATCGCCAACAAAATTTATGAAATATTCCTGCATCTGGATCCGAATCCACCTCAAAATCTAATAAAGTCTTCCTTGACCCACTGCCTACCTATCCATCAGCCTTACTGAAATCCGGTAACGTAGTCTTTAAGTATCCTGTGCACTAACAGACAAATAGACATGGGTGAATACATGACCTCCGTCCAACTTCGTCGGCTGAGGTAGTAACAGCGTCAGCTAATACTCAGTTCTGACTTTCAAGATCCCTGGATCTATTTTTAAAAGGCCACATCCGTTAGTCCTAATTTGCACATTCTTCGTTCCTAACCTTTACAATTGGAGCTTTTGTTTCAGCTTTTGAAAACTCTGCTCAGATTTCTAGATTTCGAGTATCTTCTTGCGAAGAAAATGTTATGGTAGAAAAGTTAATTGTATAGGTGATTACTACTTACTTGAATTTAAAATGTTTTGAGAGTGCACATTTAGATTAAACAGATACTTTATAGTTATGTCTAGAGCCGTAGTTTTCCACTCCATTACCTTTTTGAGCTAAAATTCCTCACGACCTCCTTCATAATTCTCACAGAACCCCAGCAAATAATGTGCAGTGAATTGTTATTGTTAGATTTCAACCATAATTGTATGTTTTTATTAAAGAATATGACAATGAAAATATACTTTGTCAAGTCAAACTCCTTAATAGCTTTTGCTTACTTAATATTCACATTTTCTGCAAACTTTTAAACTATCAACAACCTGCCGTGACCTCCTTTAAGTTTTGCCATGTCCCCCAGTTTCAGAACCACTGATCTAGAGATAACAACTTTCATTTACCAACACTCATTCACGGAGTCTTACCAAGTCTGAACAATTATTAGTTTATTTCTTAAAGATTTCGTACCTGTTTTCTAACACCTTTTGAGGGCAAATTTACGTAAATTGGTGATTTTGTTTTTGTCAGCTCCCCCTAGTTTTATCAACCCACCCCGTTTTTACCAGCTTAACCTGCTTTTATCATCTCTACCTTCACGGTCTCCACATCACGCTTGCGACGACGAGCCTCCTCCACAGCTGGGGCAGCAGACTCCTTGTTCTCAGCCTGCCAGATGTAGGGGAACTCGGTGGCCTTCAGGGTAGAGCCTGCCAGGGTGTAAGTGTAGGGGTAGGTGTACGGGTAGGTGTAGGGCGTGGTCAGAGGGAAGCTGTAAGGGGTGGCGAAGGGGTGGATGTAGGGGGTGTGCAGGGCTACAGGCTTGACCTCCGCCGTGTTCTCCTGGTTGGTGATCAGCTTCGTAGAGGGGAGCACCCAGGGGGCCGTGTAGGGCGCCACCAGCTGTGCAGAACACCCAGTCAGCGCGACCAGAATCACCTGACGACATAGGACAAACGTGGCATAGGGAGCAGCATAGGCTTCACGTTCACTTTGATTCCTTCACTTGACATGCGTCACCGAACAGCGTATGCAGTAGATACAGACTTAAGTTCAAGATCAGGCCAAGCGTCACTTTTTCATACCGCTTTCTTTAGTAAAATGTTTATATAACAAGAACGCTGTGCTATTTCAGATATTTACAGTCTTCCTGCTTCTGATATTGTGTCATTACATATATTTTTCTAAACAGAGTTCATCTTTGCAAAATTACTATTGGAAGTGAGTATATATAGAGATAAATAGATAGATAGACAAATAGATACAGATAAACAAGGCAACAACAAAGTTAGTATTTCTCACAAAAAAGGTTAGTATAAATACAAGAGGTTCCCACACTGGTGGACTCCTCCAAAACAGTGTCCACAACTCACCAGAGCCCTCATGTCTGCGGCAGGAGTGATGTCCGTCTGTGCTGCACCATTGTTCCTCTCCTCTTATATACTGTGGCCTGGATGACGTCACCACCTCCGGTTCCTCCTTAGAGATGCCCAGGCCAGGTGAGGAAGCCACTAGGCGGGTCCTCTTCCCTGTATGGGCGGTCCGGTTCGGTAACACAAGGTCCCCACCCCCCACCTCTCTCTCTCTTTCTCTTTCTCAACAGGACACCATCAATCTTCCCGATGTTTGTTCATTGTCGCACTTTTGCCCGTGTTATCATCGGCTTGTGAGTCTTTCTAGCAGTTCTTTCTTATAAATATAGTTTGCATATTTCGTTATCTACATTATAATGCAAAATACGCCATGGTGTCAAAGGCGTTATTTGTCTTTTGAATCTTATATATAAACTTACAGTAAGGACACAGTTTCCATCAAAAACATACACAAGACTGTCAAACGTAAAGGTAATGCCATGAGGAGCTTAAACGCGGTGTTCATCTCCATAACTTAAACTTTTGAGCCTGTGACGAGATTCATGCACTACCCAAGGAAACAAGACGGCTTCATTATCCATGTTACCCCAGTTACCTCCCCTGTATTACTCCAGGTACCCATTTTACCCACCAAACAACATAGGGAAGATGGACACCTGAGTCGAGTGGTGTTGGTTTCTTTGGTTCGTGGTCGCCCGCTCCCACCCCCCCCTCCCTAGCGGCGCGCCAGTCACTGTTGCCTGTTGCTATGCTCCGTGATGTGTTACTTGGACGCGTTCACTGCTGCCGTGTAGGGGTGAGGTGCTGCTGAGTGCTAGAGAGCTGGTGCCTCGAAATGGTAAAAAAAGAATCCACATTCACATCCTCCTCCCACACACACACACACACACACACACACACACACATATATATTATATATATATATATATATATATATATATATATATATACCCTGTCTCTATAACCCACTTAACTCGGAGGTGTCTTCTTCACTTGGTTCTGGCCATCTCCTGACGATTTTATTCAGCTAAGTACACAATATTCGGAGTGAGGAGGGGGGGGGGTTAGATGCAGCCATAGTAAGCCCCCTTTAATACGAAAGGCCTCTCGAAGCTGAATAAAATCGTCCTGTATCAGCGAGAATAAGCAAAGATGGACGACACCCGGACGCAAAATGTATCCTTACATGGCAGCGTCATCGGATATACTCGTAGGTAATTGATATTCTAAATGGTCAAACAAGGCACTCAAGGTCGCCAGTAATAGCAACAGTGGGCGTGCTTAGAAATATTAAAGTGCATGTGGTTCACGCTCCTAGCCACTCCCTCCTCTCCACCTGCACTGGGCCTAGTAATACGAGTATGAATCCTAACACCACGCACAAACACCTTTTTCTGTCTTGTGTGTGTGTGTGTGTGTGTGTGTGTGTGTGTGTGTGTTTAACCGGCTGAAAACAGGATACACCGTCATTCACCTGTTGTTTAAACACTAAAATCTATTTTGATCAGTATTATATTTTTTTAGCATCAATTGTCCCTATTCTCGTGAGATTATCAGTCTTCCTATCACCTTTTCCAGAGCGATTTATTTGGAGCTTTGCAGCCTGATATTCACTTGTGTGTCGTTTTAGCGTGTTACAGTTTTCGATAAGGAATAGACAAGAAAAGATGTATTGGTTCCCCCTCTCCCTATCTCTCTCTTCCGTCTGTCTACATGTCTGTTCATCTATTTATCTGTCTGTCTGTCTATCTATCTATCTATCTGACGAGTATTTAGGTCCTGTCAACATTGTATCGAGACAGTTTTCAACACAGACTGAGCGATAAGATTTACAGGCTAGCAGCGTAGTCCTCTTTTTTTTTCAGTAATAAAAAATCATCATCCAAATCTTATTTTCCACCTAAGGATGGGGTGAGGTAGGGCCCAGAGAGGAAGAAAAAACTCGATAGAAGGAGGACAAGTGATAGTCTGTCCAGTTAAGTGGTGGTAGCTTGAATAAAACACTAGAGAACTCACGATTTGAAAGGGTAAGTACATTTTTGAGTGATGTTTGCGTCTGCTATGGAATCAAGGTTTAAATTAAGTGGTCAGGAAGAGGTGTGAGACATCTTCCCTAGACCCTTGACAGTGAGTTCATAGGCACAGGAGGAGGAGGAGGAGGAGGAGGAGGAAGAGGAGAAGAAGAAGAAGAAGAAGATGGAGAAGAAGGCGAAGAAGAAGAAGTTGAAGGAGAACGAGGAAGCACAGGAGGATGAAAATGAGGATGAAGAGGAGGAGAAGGAGGAAGAGAAGAAAAAGAATTCGATTTTCGCCAATTAACTAGACGAGGATCATAAGGCATACAATCAACATTTTCTGAGTCCCAGTCTTCTAAAACACTATGGCCAGCAACAGTCTAATTTTACGTCCAGATCCCCAATCGTACTACCGGGTGAAAAGGGACGAGTGAGTGAGTGAATGTAAGGAAGTGAGAAGGTGAGCTAGTGAGTGAGTAAATGTAAGAAAGTGAGAAAGTGAGTGCGTGACTGAGTAAATGTAAGAAAGCGAGTGAGTGATTGAGTGAGTGGGTGAATTTAAGAAGGTTGGGAGTGAGTGAGTGAATGAATGTGAGAAACTGAGTGAGTGAGTGAAGGAAAGTTGGTGAATGAGTGAGTGAATGTGTAAGAAAGCGGGTGTGTAAGTGAATGCATGAAATTGGGTGAGTGAGTGAGTGAGCAAGGAAGTGTGCGCAAGAGAGTGAGTGTGAGAAAGTGAGTGAGTGAGGGAAAAAAGATAAACTGCCAAGGAGGTTAAATCAAACAGTAAGACATCAAGGGCGAGGGACTTGGCCTTACGCAACTAAAGGAGTCTAACCACGCCCATGAGAGAGAGAGAGAAAGAAAGAGAGAGAGAGAGAGACTGCGAGGTAAGGAGAAATTCAGGAAAGAAGACAAATAATAAAAACAGTTTAATAAAATATGAGTAAAAAAAAAGTAAGAGCGATTATTGTAAGAAAGTGATACTGTGGAGTGAAAGTATGAAAGTGAGTGAGTGAATGAAAGAAAGTGAGTGAGGCAAGAAGAAAAGGAATGAGTGAAAATAAAGAGAATGAAAGAAAGTGTGAGAGAGAGAGAGTGAACAGTAGACTGAGGAACGATGCCTGAGTGAAGCTTGATGAAGACACGGTGACGACAGGGGGTGAGTGAGTGAGTGAGTGAGTAAGTCAGTCAGTCAGTGAGTGAGTGGGTGAAAGAATAAAAAAAGTGAGTGAGTAAGTAAGAGTTAATGTCGGAAAGAAAGTGAGTGAGTGAGTGAAGGTAAGTAAGTGAATGAGTAAGTGAAAGAGCAACTGACTGATTGACTGAACGAGTGAGTGAGTGAGTGAAGGTAAGAAAATAAGTGAGAGAATGAGTGAGTGAATGAAAGAAAATTAGTGAGTGGGTGAATGGGATTAGGACCATCAAGACTTATTTACTCGTGACCATTCTCTCTCTCTCTCTCTCAGCCTTCCTTAACCCCTTCAGTGCGAGGACGGTTTTCTTAGCTGAAGAAAAGCGTCTGGAAGTAGCAAGAAGGAAGTAAAATTTGTTAGCGTAGTGAAATGGTTTGAGAGAGAGAGAGAGAGAGAGAGAGAGAGAGAGAGAGAGAGAGTGGGAGGGAGGGAGGGAGGGAGAGACTGAGCAATTTGCAGAAGGGAGAGTGAGAGGGAGGAGGGAAGGAAGGAGGAGGGTGAAATAAGAGTAAGGTGAGAGAGAGAGAGAGAGAGAGAGAGAGAGAGAGAGAGAGTTACAAGGACAAGTAGTACCTCGAAAGATTTTACGACCCATACCGAAGACTAATGATATAATGTCAAGGTACGAAGAGCGAGAGAGAGAGAGAGAGAGAGAGAGAGAGAGAGAGAGAGAGAGAGAGTCACAAGGTCATCAAGGGGGAGCCTGGCAGTAGACACGCCCATGTAGATACCCTCCCACACCCTTCCCCTCCCTTCTCTCCTCTTCCCTCCCCCTTCCCCATTTCCTTCTTCTCCTCTTCTCTTCCCTCCCCACCTCACTCCACCCATCTTGCTCTTTTTCCCTCCCCTTCCTCCCTCATTTCTTCCGCCTTCCCTCCTCCCTGCCCTTCCCTCTACCCATCATTCTCTTCCTTCCCTATCTCTCCTCTACGCTTCCTCCCATCCTCGTTCCTTCTTCCTCGCCTTTTTGTAATTTTTCTCTCCCCTTCCTCCTCCCCCCTCCCCTCACTTCGCCCATCTTGCTCCTTTTCTCCCCCTCCCCCACTCAACCTGATCCACTTTTTGCTACACTCATCCTGCTCTTCTTCTCTCCCTCCATGTTTTTGCTCCCCCCATCTTCCTCCTCCTCTTCCCTCCACGCTCTGAATCTGTCTTCTAGGTAATTATCTTGCCTGTAAATCTTCCTTCTCCTTGATCTCTCCTCCCTTCCTCAATAACCTTCGCTCCATACTCTCTTTCTTCTCCTCCTCCTCCTTCTTCTCCTCATCCTCATATCTTCGTACTAAGGTCACAGGGTGGTTAGGAGGAGGGCAGAATTATTGATACAAGGCACAGATGGTGAAACGGGTGATGGTTGGTGCTTGCAGTGGTATGGTGTAGCGTCCACCTCACAGATTCAGTGGCGGTCAGTGGGGCTCGAACCCACTCAAGAACGTCCTTCGAGTGTGAGGCCAATATTATACCGACTCATAGTCGCCTGTGAGTTTTCCTCCCTTCCTCTCTTTCCTCCCTCCCTCCCTCCCTCCCTCCCCCTCTCTCTCTCTCCCCTCCTTCCCTCCCTCTCTCACTTACGTCCAGTTTTTCCTGAACTCATCTTCCCACCCCTCTTCCCTTCATACTCTGAGTCTTCTTTCCCCTTCCTCTTCCTTCCACTTTCCTCCTCCTCCTCCTTCAACTTTCCTCCTCCTCATCCTTGCACTTTCCTCTTCCTCTTCCCTCCACTTTCCTCCTTTTCTCTCCAGCCTCTGAAACTTTCCTTCACTACCTGAATCTTTCTCCCTTTCTTATTTCTTCCCTCTGATTTTTCCCATCTCCCTTATGTCTCTTCATTTTTCTTTCTACTTAGATCCACTTTTTGCCTTACTAATCTTCCTCGTCCCTTCACCCTCCAAATATTCCTCCCTCTTTGCATCCACTATTTACTCCATCCATCTTCCTCCTCTTCCCTCTACACCCTGGCTCTTCCTCGCTCACCCCACATACATCCACTTTTCTCTCCATCCATTTTCCTACTCGTCCTCCAAGCCCCTCTCGTCTCTTCCACCTCGCTCAGCATATTTTGATTTTTTGCTCCACCCTTCTTCACCTTCTTTCCTCCACCCTTCTGAATCTTCCTCCGCCCCTTCAATTTCCCTCATTATAAATTTTGTCTGTTAACCCTCTCACCTTGCTTCTTTCTCTCATGTTTTCCTTCTACTCTCTGTCTTTTTTCCTCTTCTGATATCTCCCTTACTTTTCCTTCTTCCACTCCTTCAGTGTTCCTCCATTTGTTCTCTCCACTCCCTCTGTCATTCCCCCTTTATCCTCTCTTCTCATTCTTTCTCTCTTCCTTCCACTCCTTCAGTCTTTCTCCACTTCTTCCTTTCACTCCCTCAATATTCCTCCCTTTTTCATCTCTTCCTTCCATCTTGCAGTTTTCTTCTCTCTCGTCACTTCCCACGATTCCCTCTCTCTCTCTCTCTCTCTCTCTCTCTCTCTCTCTCTGCCCACGATAGGGACAACTGTTGATATGTGTTCCAGCCAAAGCCGTCAAGTTTTAATCAGATGAATGTATCAAGTTTCCGTTATATAAGAAATAACCCCATCCCTGGTGCAGGTGGTGGACGCCTTCACGTGGTGGCATCGATATAATCACGTGGCTTCGCTGTCTGGCTATACAAACGTGCTTCATCTCCCTCCCTCGCCCTCAAAAGGGTGATGGTGAACTATTTCAGCCTGCGGTCCACTGGGTTCACATTTCAGATGAACCTGGGGCTACAGTTGCTAATGCTACTAACCCCTTCTGACGGATGACGTAATTTTCATTTTAGACGATTTTACTTACAGGAGATCTTTTTAAAATTAGAGGGGGTTAGATCTAGTCTTATTTAACCCGTTTAATGCTAGAAATCTTCCCAAAATTAGAGAAAACTGTACGGAGATAATTAGAAAATAAACTAGAGGCTTCCCCAAGGGGGAAATCACACCAGCTGCGAGCCGATACATATCTAGCGCGGCTTGGAGTATGACCTAGACCTTGACCTACTTTCACCAATTTCGAATTTGTAAGAGAGTTTCATCCCGACTACACACCTGTAAAATTTTGTGATGATATCTTAAGCTGCTGCGAAGTTATCGTGCTGACAGACACACAGACAGTCAGACAAACTGAAAACAATACTCATGGGAGATTTTCATCCCTACTACACACCTGTAAAATTTTCAGATGATATTTTGAGCGGTTGGGAAGCTATCGTGCTAATAAACACACAGAATTTGACCTATTTTCACCAATTTCGAACTCGTGATCGACTTTTTTTTTTTTTTCGCTACTACAATCCTGTAAAATTTTATGATGCTTTTATGAGCGGTAGCGAAGTTAACGTGCTAACAGACACACATACAGACACACACAGACAGACAAACTGAAAACAGTACCAACTTCGCTCTTGCGGCTGATAATGAACAAATAAAACGCGTAGTCTGACTGAAGAGGCATAACATACTGGTGAAGTCTGGTAGTGAAGGTGTTGGATATAGACTCCATTATTGTCAATTTCCATCATAAATCGTCCTCACTAAACCCTTCAGCGCTATGACGATTTTATCTTTATAGGTGCCCATACGATTAAGTTCAAATCAGGGGTGAAAAAGTCCCGTAGTTAAGGGAATTAAAACCATCTATAAATATTTTCCCATTATCAAGCCTCCATCAGCCCCCTTTCAGTAGGGTTAGGTCTGTTTACATTTTCATCCCCCCCCCAGACGATTTTACTCAGCCTATGGGAAAAGCCTCGTAGCTGGGGTTGGAAGCAGGTCACCATCATATAGAGTTTCCTTTATATTTTCTGATGCGATGTGTTTATTACTGTTGCTCACACATTATTATAAACTTAGGAAAACGACTCGGAGTGATGGGGAGTGGTAGTAGTAGAAGTAGTGGAAGTAGTAGGAAAAGTAATAGTAGTAGTTGTAAAAGAAGTAATAACAGTAGTAGTAGTAGTTGTTGTTGTTGTTGTTATTGTTTTGTTGTTGTTCATCTGAAATGTGAACTCAGTGGGCTGCAGGTTAAAGTCTCAGTTCAGCAGCTTACAATCCTCCTTTGAGTGACGTTTGTATAACCGGGCAGCTCCACCACACGGTTATACCAATGCCACCAAGTGAAGGCGTCCCACTTCCGCACTGAGAGTAAGAGTAAAATTGTAAGAGAGAGAGAGAGAGAGAGAGAGAGAGAGAGAGAGAGAGAGGGTAATAGCAGATAGTGTAGAGATGGGTCGATGGTGTTCCACGCCCCATCCATCCCCCTCCTTTTGGCGCCATCTTCCCCCCACCTTCCCCCCGTCTCCTCTCTCCTCCTTCATCCATTCCCCCCCTCCCTTTTCCTTCCTTCTCCTCCCTCCTCTCCATCCATTTCACCCCCTCCCCTGTCCATCTAAAAAAAAAAAAAAAATGAGGCCAAGTAATGTTATTAAGAGCAAGAAAAAAATTCCACCATCTCCCATCTCGCTTCCCCTCCCCTCTCTTCCTTTCCCCTCCCCTCTCTTCCTTTCCCCTCCCCTCTCTTCCTTTCCCCTCCCCTCTCTTCCTTTCCCCTCCCCTCTCTTCCTTTCCCCTCCCCTCTCTCTTCCTCTCTTTCCCTCCCATCTTCCCCCTCCCCTCGTCCCATCTGTTCCATATAGAGGCGGGGGACACTTGTTGAGTAGAGAAAGCTTTTTGCCCTTTCAGTACGAGGTCTCTTCCATGATTAAGTAAAAAAAAATGGGTAGTAAAGATCAGATATATTAAAAACAAGCTTTCTTTTAACTTGGCCCAAAATTGCCAACTTTGTCTTAAAATCTGAGACGTGGGAGTAAATTAACACCAAAATATCATGCTCGTCACGAGGAAGCGTTACTTGGAATAAGCTACAAAAAGACGTGTTTGCCTTGAATCTCGGTGTTGTTTATGAGTGCAGCTGCGTGCGTGCATGCATGTGTGTGTGTGTGTGTGTGTGTGTGTGTGTGTGTGTGTGTGTGTGTGTGTGTGTGTGTGACTAAAATTAAGGAAAATACTGTACAGTATGTGTAAAATGATGTAACTGTTCTTGAACCAGGTTATGATGTTGTTGTTGTTCTTCCTGTTCTTTAAGTTCTTCATGGTCTTGTCCTTGTTCTTTTTTCTTCTGCACTGTCTTCCTCTTCTTATTCTTCTTCATCATCTTCTTCTTTTTGTTGTTCATTTTCCTCCTCTTCCCCTCCCTCAACCTCTTCCACCTCCTCCTCTTTATAATAACAACAACAACAACATTAATAATAATAACAATAATAATAATAATAATAATAATAATAATAATAATTATTATTATTATTATTATTATTATTATTATCATTATTTTTATTATTATTATTATCATTATTATTATTATTATTATTATTATTATTATTATTATCATTATTAATATTATTAATATTATTATTATTATTATCATTATTATTATTATGTTAAGAAGCGTTGTGGTGTGGATGTGGATGTGATAGGAAGAGTTAGGAGAAACACACTGAGGTAGTTTGGCCATGTGGAGAGGATGAAGGGTGAGAGACGGACGAGGAGAGTGTATGTGAGTGAGGTGGAGGGGGAGAGAGGGAGAGTAAGGCCAAAGATGAGATGAAGGGACGGAATGGAGAGGTATATGAGAAGGGGGTGTGTGAATTGGGAGCAGGGCAGTGAAATGGCGAGGGACAGGGTGACATGGAGGCGATTTGTTTGTGGCCACCCCGTATAAGGGATTAAGGCATCTGGCAATAGATAGATAGATAGATTATTATTATTATTTCTCATCATCGTCATCATCATCATCATCATCATCATTATCTTCATCATTATTTATTATTGTTATTATTATTATTATTATTATTTCTTCCTGCTTCTCCAGACAGTTTTACTCAGGAAAAATATCTCACACTGAACAGGTACACAAAAAATATATCATTGTTATAAATACAGTACCTCTCAACCTTAAGAAAATCGTCTGACGGTAGTAAAAATAAAAAGCCTCAAACCCCGAATAAATCTCTCTCTCTCTCTCTCTCTCTCTCTCTCTCTCTCTCTCTCTCTCCAGGAAATAAGACAATTCGTGCTCCTTCCTCTCCCATTTAGATTAGCTGCTTCACTCTTGCTCTCTTCTTGTTCTCTCTCTTTGTATCTTCGTGAGGCTTTGTGTGGTGTGCTGTTGAAGTGGTGAGTGTGGTGTGGTGTGGTGTGTGGTGTGGTGTGATGTGGTGGGTGTGATGTGGTGTGGTTTTAGGCTTGCGAGTGTGGTGTGGTTTGATGTAGCGTCGGTTTAAGCTGGTGTGGTGTGGTATGAGTGTTGGAGAGTGTTGCGTGTGTGTCTGGCTTGTCTGGTGTGGTGTGGTATGAGTGTTGGAGAGTGTTGCGTGTGTGTCTGGCTTGTCTGGTGTGGTGTGATGTAGTGTGGTGTTGGCCAGTGTAATATTGTACTGGATTTATCATGTTTACGTTTACCATCATTTCCTTTCCCCGGTTGACATGTGTGTGTGTGTGTGTGTGTGTGTGTGTGTGTGTGTGTGTGTGTGTGTGTGGTGCTTTTTCCATGGTGTGCTGAGGTGATATTTGTTGCAGATCTCGTGTACAGAACCATGGTAAAAAATGTAGTCTTTTTTTTACTACGCATATTCCCGTCCGATGTTGACATGATATGGTGTGGCGTTCTGTGGTTAATTGAGGTGTGGTGAGCTGGAACGTGCTCTTCTGTGGTTGTTTTCTGGTGTGGTTTGGTGTGATGTAGTGTGGTTGGTAGGTGATGTGGTGTGGTGTGGTGTGATGTTATGTAGTGTGGTTGGTAGGTGATGTGGTGTGGTGTGGTGTGATGTTATGTGGTTGGTAGGTAATGTGGAGTGGTGTGGTGTGATGTGGTGTGGTGTGATGCAGTATGGTTGGTAGGTGGTGTGGTGTGGTTTGGTGTGGTGTGGTGTGGTGTGGGGTGATGCAGTATGGTTGGTAGGTGGTGTGGTGTGGCGTGATGTGGTTATGTTGTTGATAGGTAATGTGGTGTGCTGTGGTGTGGCTGTTAGGTGGTGTGTTGTGGTGTGGTGTAGTGTGGTGTATGTGACTAGTAGGTGGTATTATGTAGTGTGGATTGAACTGTAGCTGAGTATGGCTGTGGAACTTGTGGACAGCATTTCGTTACTTTTTTTTTTTTAATTGAAATTCGAAGCGATGGAAAATATTTTAATTAACACTTAGACTGTTAGGATTTCTCTCATGGGAAGAAAATCGTCTGGGGTTAACTTAAGAAAAAATACATTAGTAGGTTCATAGTGTCTTTTAAGTCACGAAGAAGCGCTGTGGAATGATGTAGAGCCTCAGTATTGAATTATTCAGTCTGTAAAAGGACGAAAATCTGTTCTAGGAAAAGTTAGTTGAGAAACAGGCCATCACAGCAAATAACAGGAAAAGTAAGACGAAAAATAGGCCAGCACAACACAAAAGATCATTACTAGAACTGCGTAAGAATCATCAAGAACGAAAACTAGAACAGAGTAGCATTGTAAGTGGAACATGATAACACCAAAAGCAGAACAACACACAGCTATGCAAGCAAACATCAGAGGTAGTATGTCACATATACAAGATATTAGCTGGCTGGAGATTGAGTAGCAGAATCGGTTTGTTTACTGTGGATCAACAATTCCTGTTATACATATCATCCTTCTTCTTCTTCTTCTTCTTCATCTTCTTCTTCTTCTTCTTCGCCTTCGTCTTCGTCTTCTTCTTCTTCTTCTTCTTCTTTTTCTTCGCCTTAGCCTTCGTCTTCTTCTTTTTCTTCTTCATTATTATTATTATTATTATTATTATTGTTGTTGTTGTTGTTGTTGTTGTTGTTGTTGTTGTTGTTGCTGTTTTATTATTATTATTATTATTATTATTATTATCATCATCATCATCATCATCATCATCATCATTTTCTTCATCATCATTATCATCATGCAGTCATTCTTTTCCCCATCAACAGAGGAGGGGTTCGGGGCTAGGCAGTCTCAGTTCCGACTTTCAGTGTGAGGGTGACCAGCTGCATTCGCCTCTGAACGGCATTATGTGATCAGTAAACCCTAACTTTTCGAATGTAAACCCCCACGAGTCCCCATCTGGTTGGAGTGACTTAAACCACTTGACCACCAGGCGTCATTTGGTTATATGGTTACCACCCAACGAAGTATAAAATGTCGGGGAAAGAGGACACACAATCGAACTTACTGTCGCCTCCCTGTCATAATTTCGATTTGTTTTCGCAGGAAGGACAAGAAATGAAGTGTATATAATGTTCCAAGTCTCAAAATTATCCTTAAAAAAAAAAAAATCTTTGTTACGAGAGGAAAAATTACCGTAGGGTGTAACTGTCACTGGAGGATGGACATGGAAAGGAACATTCAACCTTTCTATGTCTTTAATTCTTCCTGGAAAAACACGTCAAAGTTACGACAGCAAATCGATCGCAAATATATTCGCGTATCGCACCCCATACAGGAAACCATTTGACCTGTGACCCGAAGGCAGCACTGCATCGAGGGAGTAGTTACCATAATATCATACCCACCACGAGAACAGCGTAAGCATGAACATAACCAGAATACCGTCGTAACAAACTGGAAGAACATTTTATTAACACTAGAACAACACATAACTAACCACACCAAGCAAAGGATCAAACAAGCCGTAGCAGAGCAGGTTGGTTACATAAACAAGACGTTACCTGGGTGGACTCGTAACTGACTCGGCCCTCCTTAGCAACACAGATCACACTCTGACCCCTTCGTTGCTAAGGACCCTTTTTTGTGTGTAGTCTGTTAACCTAACCTAACCTCATCTAGCCTAATTACCCGTCCCCGCCCCGGAGGAGCTCAGGGCGGGTATTGTTTTCACTCAGTTTGTCTGTTTGTTTGTATGCTTGTCTGTCTGTCAACAACTTTATGCGAAAATTACTGGTGCGATTTTCACTAAAAATACAGGGATGATGTGCTATGACCTGATGATCTGATTAAATTTTGGACCCCCAAAAACATACCAAAAAAAAAAAAAAAAAAAAAAAAATCGCCATAACTCCATCCAAATTCTTCATATCGACATGAAACCAAAACCTAAAGGTGCCTCTTTCAAATCTGCATCCTATAACATGCCTCATTACATCAGTGGGTCACCCCCCGTTAGTGGTAAGAGGGTCGTGCCTAAAATTTCAAATGGGCATAAAATCGTCAATTTCACGCTATTTACTCGAAATTTGATATGTAACATCTGACTAGATATCCTGTTGTGTTTATTCGTCAGCACTAAAATGACTGCCAAATACGAGTTTCCTGTGCCTTGGCACCGCTTCTTGTCTAACTTGATCTGACATTATCTAACCTGACTTGCTGTAACTCTTTCCTAATTTAACCTAACCTAACCATATCTCTTGTAGTCTAACCTAACCTGATCTAAGTACACCTAGTCTGCTCTTACCTACCCTACCCTAACCTAACATTGCAACACAGACAATACCCTTAACCCTTTTCATCACCAGGTAGTTTGATTCTGGATTTTAACCTAACCCAGTCTAACCCAGTCTTACGTAATCTAACAACCTATCCAAACCTAACTTAATCTAACAACCAAATCTAAACTAACCTAGTCTAGTCAAGGCTAATCTTAAATCTAAGCTACCCTAAGCTGATTTAACCTGGCAAAACAAACAACACTATCTAAACCCCTCGGTGTTACGCTTTGCTGAACTCGTTAATAGTGGCGGGATGGGGGGGGGGGATTTAAGTTGAGTAAAATCTCCTGTCAGGGGTTCTTTATTATTGTTGTGATTGTTGTTGTTATTGTTGTTGTGGCTCCAGACTCATCTTAAAGTGAACCCGGTGATCTGCCCTTCTATTGCAATCCATTTTCCTCTCAAGCGACGGGAAGGGAGCTTAGGCACGTTGGTATAACTGGGGCAGTGGAGCCGCCCGGTTTTATCAGTGCCATCCCGTGAAGGCGTCCCTCTCCATCAGCACCATGCAGTAATAGTAAAATAAACAGGCGTAATACCATACTCAGTAACTTAAACAATGTACCAAGGCTCCCCGTAATCATTCCAGTCAACGTAATTACCGCGATAATGACTCAGTACCCAAGTCTTCAAGTCATACATAGCTAAGGGGAGCGAGCCTATTGATCTAGGTACAGTCGGCTGCAAAAATCCTGTACCCTTCCTTTGCTTCGCCCTTCGTGGACTCCTTGACTCTGGGTGACGTGTTTTGCCGTTTTGTTTTTGCTGCACAAGGACGATTTCTCTCTCTCTCTCTCTCTCTCTCTCTCTCTCTCTCTCTCTCTCTCTCTCTCTCTCTCTCTCAAAAAGTCTATCCCAATTTAAGGTAAATCATCTGCAGATATCAAGAATAGGCTAAAAAATGCATCATCGGACTGAAATGGTGATCATTCAGAGGACTTTCTCACACATATTTACGATCGATTCCCTGTCGTAACCATTATTATATTATTATTATTATTATTATTATTATTATTATTATTATTATCCATCCATCCATCCATCATCCAATCTTACATTGCCCCATGAGGAGCGTACGAGCCCGGAGCTAGGCAGTTGGTCTCGACATTTAAGATGAGAGTGACCAGCCTCACTCATCCCTGAGTGGCATTACATGAGCAATCAACCCCAACCACCCCTTGGATATAAACCTTCACCGGCTCAATCCGACTGGAACGCAATAATTACTCACTAAATCACCAGGTGCCAAAATATGGCTATATGGTTACCACCCAGCGTAGTAAATGGTTTCCTAGTGTACAGGAAACCATTTGGCTTATCACTCAGTGCAGAGTCACCCACAGGCAGAAGGAAAAGGAAAGAATTAAGGAAAGAAAGACAGAAGAGGGAGTGTAAAGTCACCCGTAGGCAGAAGGACAAGGAAAGAATGAAGGAAAGAAAGACAGAAGAGGATGGAAGGAAAGAAGGATGGAAGAGAGGAAAAGGCAGACATCCGAGAGCAGCACTACATCCAGTGAGTGGATGGTGAGCGCCCCCACCTACCACATATTATTATTATTATTATTATTATTATTATTACTATTATTATTATTATCATTATTATTATTATAATCATTATTATCATCATCACAGTACAGGGAAGGACAGGTAAAGGAGAGCACACAGAGATTTCCCATGTCTTCTGTTCCTCTTAAGAAAAAAAAAAAAATTCTTTAGTACGTAAGAAATCATATATATATATATATATATATATATATATATATATATATATATATATATATATATATATATATATATATATATATATATATATATATATATATATTATCTGTAGGAAGAACAAGGAAAGGAGAATGTAGACTCTTCCAGTGTCTCTAGCCTATCCTGCAATAACCAATCCACTACAGGGTGATCCGTATATAACACCTCTTTCACTCCGCTGGATGATTTCTTGCGTGTTTTGGGGACGGCATAGTCAGCGTTATTAATGTCTATCCTACATCACTTACTCATTTACCACTCCCACTGATACACTCACGCCCACACCAGCAGACTGAGCCATCCCCGCAAGACACAGGATACCATCAGACGAGTTTCCTGTGTGGCGCTATTTTCCGACCATCCTGTATGTTGGAGAATCCCACCCGCATCCCATAAATCCGCAGCAACCGACAGTAATTGATTTATTTGGCCACAGATCACCGTCACGAGTCTCATTTGCCTCGAATTCGACCGACCGATTTTCAGCGTCCGTGAAGAGAGAGGCAGGAAGGGTGAAAGAACTTTTGTTGTCGACGGTACAGCCATGCGCAGAAGTTCACCAACACATCTCTGCTGGCGATGCAGAGGTGTTGCACGAACCACTTTTTTTTTTTTTTTTTGAGAGGATTATGAAGCAAACAACTAAAGAGTAGGAGGAGGAGGGAGGATCCTTTGTTATCTGGGAGGAATGTGGACGGCAAGACATCATGCTGGGGAAGGAGTGTTAGCGAACTTTTGGTAATTGTACAGTTGCGCTCAGAATTTTCGTTCCACTTCATGGTCGAACAGTTATGGAATTCTCACATAACGTTATGAAAAGTTACGAAGGTCTCTTACTGTGTCTCGAAAGTCATTGCTCACACTGTAACCACTGTCGATAATACAGGTGCACTCAATAATATCACTTTATAGTCTTCTTGCTGCCCTCAGACGATTTTGTTAAGCTCTGGGGAAGATTTTTGAGCTGGAGGAGTTAGATATAGCCCTCTTTAACCCTATCAGTACGAGACATCTGAGTGGAAAAAAATCCTCTGGAAGTAGCAAGATTAAAATATAATAATCCTACTGAATAAAATCGTCTGGAGATAGCAAGAATAAACTCTGAATTATATCGTCCCACTGAAGGGGTTAAGCTGCATATACTGTAAGGTGAACATAATCGGCCAAAGTAGTTTTTTTTATTTTTTATTTTTTTATTTTATTTTTTTTATGTTGGGCAGAAAGTTGAAAATAGAGGTAGCAGCCAATGGTTTTATGGTCCACCTGCCACTTCAAGTGCCCCCACATGCACTCCACATGCACTACATATGCACTGTTCATACATATACACTGCACATGCACTCCACATACACATACATTCCACATGCACTCCACAGAATCATACACTCCACATACACATACACTCAACATACAAATGCACTCCACATACACATACTCTCCACATGCACTCCACATTCACTTAACAAACACATGCACTTCACACACACAAACACTCCACATTCACGTACACTCCACATACACATACTCATACATTGATATACGTAAACACTCCACATAATCCTCACAAACACACTCGTATCCACTCTACATACACAAGCTTCACACACACATACACATACAACATACACTCGACATACACCCCCCATTCGCCTCACACACTCTCATTACCTTACAAGAAATTGAAGTTCTAGTGATGTCAACCCTTTCACTGCGATTATCCTCATTCCTATTGCCTCCAGACGATTTTATTCAGCGTACGGAACACAAGGTAAGGGGTTGAGAGAGGCTTTATCCAACCCCTCTATGTAGGTCATTCAATGGTGATTTTCTTAGGCTGAAAAAATGGACAGATGGATGCAAGAATATGATTAAAATTACGTTGTCGGTCTATGAGAGAGAGAGAGAGAGAGAGAGAGAGAGAGAGAGAGAGAGAGAGAGAGAGAGGAAACTATTCTATGTAACCCTATCCCCTAGTCCCGTGATGCGTAGATTCATTTCTCTGTCTGTCTGTCTGTCTGTCTTTCTTTCTTTCTTTCTTTCTGTCTGTCTGTCTGTCTTTCTTTCTTTCTTTCTGTCTGTCTGTCTGTCTGTCTGTCTGTCTGTCTGTCTCTCCAGTTATCACGGCGTTTTTCTTATTATTTCCTTCCGACCTTTTCCAGTAAGGGTGTGGAGGGTGGGAGAGAGCCTTTTATTTTTTCCATCCTTTTCTCACACACGTTAATTCGATAGGCAAATGCACCTCCTCTTAACACTCACCTTCAGCTTAATAAAATCGTCTGGGATCACATGGGAATTGAAAACTAGAGCTGTCCCGGCCATGAGAGGGTTAGTGGTAGTTCGTATAATTGCTCCTATAGCCCATTTAGGCCCTTTAAATGCCTCTATTCTTGCTCAGACGATTTTATTCAGCTGTCAGGGGGGTGTACAAGAGATAAAACTAGGTGCATTAAGCCTCCTGTTATCTGAGCTTCCTGTGTCCTGTCTCCACCCCCACTCCTCTCTGTCTCTGTTTGTTGTCTGTCTGTGTGTGTGTGTGTGTGTGTCTCTCTCTCTCTCTCTCTCTCTCTCTCTCTACTTGCTTTGGAATTCTTGCCCTCCTTGTCACGTTGCCAGGCGTGTGTGTGTGTGTGTGTGTGTGTGTGTGTGTGTGTGTGTGCATATGAGTGTGTCTGGGGGTGGGAATGTATTTTGTATGTGTGTTTGTGTTATTATATATAGTATATGTGTGCGCGTGTATGTGTGTGTGTGTGTGTGTGTGTGTGTGTGCGTGTGTATGCATGTGCGTGTGTCGTACAAGGTGTCCTCGCAATGGGTGTCGTTAGAGGCGATATGTCCGTAGGGAAGGGAATGATTCTGGTCCTTATGTGTGGTGGGGTATATCCTTGTCTTAGCCTTAAACCACGCCCACACTCAGCCCAAGGTCGCTGAAGAAGGAAGGGAGGGAGGAAAGAAATAAAAAGGGAGGAAAATGAGAGTATGAAAGGAGAGAGAGAGAGAGAGAGAGAGAGAGAGAGAGAAGATATGGAAGAAGGAGAGTTGGCAGTGGGAGAAGAGACAGGGAGGGAGGGAGTAGAAGGAAAAGACGAAGGAAAGGAGAGAGAATATGAATCAAGAAGGAAGGGAGTTAAACAAGAAATAAATTAAGGAAAGTATGGAGGGAGAATGGATGGAAGGGAGGAAGCTACGCTAAAACTGAGTAGAGGTAGGAAAGAAGAAGTGAGGAAGGGAGAGAGGGAGGGAGAGGAGGGAGGGAAGAACAGAAGGGTGAGAGGAAGAAGGGTACGCTAACAGAGGGTGAAGGAGAGAGAAAAGGAGAATGGGATGGAGGGAAAGTGGGAGAAAAATAGGGTGGGAGAAAGAGAAGGAAGTAAGTTGATAAAAGGTAGGGAAATGCACTGACAAAGAGCAGAGAGAGAGAGAGAGAGAGAGAGAGAGAGAGAGAGAGTACAAGAAAGTAGAGGGCGGAGAAGAGAAGGTATGAAAGAAGGAAGAGGAAGGAAGGAGAGAGACAGGGAGAGAGGGAGGGAGGGAGGTCAAATTGACCTAGATGCCAGGGGGGAAGATGAGCAAGGGAAGGGAAGGAGGGGAGGGGAAGGGGAGGGGAAGGAAGAGGAGGGGGGAGGGAACATTAGGGGATGTGTTTACTTTCTTCCCCCCCCTTCCTTCCACCCCTCCCCATCCCATTACTCCCCTCTCCACATAAACACAACACCACCCATTTTCCCGCTCTCTTTAATTGAGGTGTGGTGTGGTGGGGTGTGGTGGGGGTGTGGTGTGGTGGGGTGTGGTTTAGCTTAGTCTGGTGTTGTGCGGTGTGGTATGGTGGGATGTAGCTTACTCGTAGTGTGGTGTGGTGTGGTGTGGTGTGGTGTTGTGTAGTGTAGTGTAGTGTAGTGTAGCGTAGTGTAATGTAGTGAAGTGAAGTGCGATGGAGAGTTGTATAGTGTACTGTAGTGTGGCGTGGTATTGTGACGGCTGTAAACTTGTATAGTGTGTGTGTGTGTGTGTGTGTGTGTGTGTGTGTGAACTGATTTCCGTATCCGATTCTGCGCACAGACTGCACACCCCATTCCTGAGCCCGCGCAGTTCCATGTGCAACAGGTGGCCTACATGCCTTCACACGTCACCACTTGAGCTCTAATTCCCACCGTCCATACTGAATACAAGCTGGGGCTGCCTTACTCGGGACTGGTGTGATGGTATTAGTATTTTTTGTATATATTGAGCTGGTTTAACGAAATTCAGATCCCTAAATTGTTTCTTGACTCGGCGTAGGCTTGATCTCGCGTCCTTTTGGTTAGCACTCCTCCTCCTTACCACTTGATTTTTTTTTTTATGTTGACAGTTTACTTGCTAACATTTCTCTAAGCTGGGGAAAATCGTCCGGCGCCAGCTGAATGAAATATTTGGCTTTGTTATGGGGTTGTTGAGAGAGATTATAACCCCTCCTTTCTCCCTCACCCTCTCTCTCTCTCTCTCTCTCTCTCAGCTGAAAAAAAAATCGTCTGTAGGTTGGTGTGGCTGCGTCCTCTCTCTCTCTCTCTCTCTCTCTCTCTCTCAGCTGAAAAAATCGTCTGTAGGATAGTGTGGTTGCGTTCTCTCTTAGGCTAAATGAAATCGTCTTAAGGTAGGAAGAATTTAATAAACAGGTCATCTAACTGCATTCAAGGCTACCAGGTGATTTTTTTTAACCCAATTTTTAAGCTGAGGAAAATCGTCTGTCTGTAGAAGGGATGAAATGAGTAAGTAGATTAACCCCTTCAAAACGATCACGCCTACTCGAAAAATCTCTCCCAAGCTGAATGAAATCGTCTGGAGAGAGCACGAGTAAAAAAATCTCAAGGTAGGTAGATAGATAAATGGATGGATGGAGAGATAGATATAGATAGATAGGCAGATAGACGGATAGATAGATAGATAGACACATAGATAGATAGATAGGTAGTATGTGTGTGTGTGTGTGTGTGTGTGTGTGGCTATTGTGCCTGTTAATGGAATATTGACAGAGAGAGAGAGAGAGAGAGAAAGTCTTTTTTTTTTTTTTGCCCCTGGACTATTATTTTTTTTACTCTTTCTGCCTCCAGACGATTTTGGTCAGCTTAGGCGGGACCCTTCGAACTGGAGGGGTTAGATATAGCCTTCCTTAACCCCTTCAGCGGATCTTTTCTAAGTGGAATAAAATCGTCTGGAGGCAGCAAGAATAAAGTGCCGCAAAAAAGGACGTCGAGGTAATCAAGGATCACTGAGGCTTCCATCACTCACTCACTCACAGCTGAATAAAATCGTCTGACGTTAGATGAAATAGAGTTACCCCAACCATGAGAAGGTTAATGGTACCGGTATTAACACACAAGCTCCCATGACTCACTCTCAGCTGAATAAAATCGTCCTGAGGTATATAAATGACACCATCTTAGGTAATTCAGTAATCTAGTGGTGGATAACATTACAGGCGCAACAATTACTCTGATAACTGTCATTGGCCTCATCTACATAAGAGAGTTCCTACCACCTCTTCCTTAGCGATTTATTTCCTGTCTCGAGAAGGTAGGTAAGAGAGGAAGGCGCACTTAGTTTGTGTGAGAAAAAAGTATGATATAAACCTTCACTTCACTCACACTGTCAGTTTTAAAGCATTCAGTAAACCGTATGCCACTTTTGGGCTACAAGGAAACTGTAATTATGGACACTAATAATTTTTGTGGTATCGGAATAAATCGCGTTTAAAAGCACGAGTATAGAAATAACGTGTAAATATTGCTTTGACCAAGTTTCAAGTGGCTGGTATAGAACGTTATGCATCGATTTTGTCATAAAAATGGAAAATAATAAACAATTTCTCAAGCACTCTGAAAACATGGATGGAAGTCAGTAATGAACACTTATTACAGTTGAGGCGAATCATAACATTGTCCAGCAAGTCCTTATTATCATGCCAAGGCTGTTCCTACCCCATTTGTCCTGCACCGTGCCATGTGGAAGGACCCCGTTCTGACCCTAGCACGCCGCTCTCTGCCACAGGAGGGCGGCTGCTTGCTTGTGGTGGCTTAATCTGCTCAGCTAGACAACCCTAGCTAAAACATTAACAGCAACAACTAGGTGGACATTTTCATCCTTTTTGCAGCCTAATTTTCTTTAATCAACAGCAGGAAAAGATAATACCATGGTTCTGCATTTTGTCCACAGCACTGTTTTCGTGACTAACACCATATTCTACCTTTAATTTCTTGTTATAGCTCAGCAGTTCAGGGTGGAGAGATGGCAGCTTTACGCGTAGGTAAAGATAATAGCGTATAGTAAGAACAGAAGGACGCCGTGCCATTCAAGCAATTAAGTAGTTAGGTGGGGAAAAGAATGTAATCATCCCGCAAATTGCCTTCATTACAGGACGTGGTAGCGTTCCCATGGCAGCCCCCGTAACACCTCTCCCCTAGCGATTTAGTCTGCACATTACACCTTAACAACTGGAATTTCTCAGCACCTCTTCCTTAGCGATCTATCTTGCACCTTTACGCCTGAACAACATCGGATTTCGTAACACGTCTTGATTGATTTAGTTTGTATATTAACATCCTCAGATTTCGTAACACTTCATCTTTAGCGATTAATGACGCACCTTTACACCTTAACAACATCAGATTAATAACATATTTTCCTTAACGATTTATTTCACAGCTTCCACCACGTGACTCTATCTTTCTTAAGCTTAATAAAATCGTCTGGCGGTAATAAAAATATGTTCGGCTGTTGGTAAGTGGAGGCATCAACCATCCACTCACTTGACGTAGTGCTGCCTTCAGGCCTCGGGTCGCTCATAAAATAAATAAATAAATAAAAAGTAGAATGGTAGATGGATAGATTCATACTCTCCCCAGACGATTATCATCCCCTCAGCCTAGAGTTTTCGAACTTGAATGAAATCGTCTGGAGGAGAGAGAGAGAGAGAGAGAGAGAGAGAGAGAGAGAGAGAGAGAGTGAGATGTCTTCGGATTCGGAGGGTTAATTATTATTATGTTTCCGAGCACCTCATGCTAAGTGGGTTATTATGCATATTACTCATTTATATAATCAATTGTATACCATTCATAGATAAATGGATATGTAGAGAAAAAGACACATTACGACCGACCGATAGACAGATAGATAAATAGATATACAGATAGATAGATAGTAGATGCAAACAAAGGTAGATAGATGGAAATAAATAAATAGACAAATAACAAACTGATGGATGTATACCTCAATAAGTATATACACAGATACTTAAACTGACAGATGGATAAATACAATATATAAACAGGGAGATAAAGAGCGACAGGGAGAAACAAAGAAGTGAGGAGTGTAAAGTATTGTTATGAATCTTGTAATGAGTGGGATGAAGCAAGGTCTCAAGGACACACTCCCACACCACAGGATACCATATCACACCACACCACACCACACCACACCACACTATACTAAACTACACTACACTACACCACACCACACTACACTACATGTCATTACACCACTCTACAGTACACTACACTACACTACATAGCATGCCACTACACTACACTGCACTGCACAACACTACACTACACTACACTGCACTACACTACACCACATTGCATTGCATGCCACTACACTACACTACATTGTACTACACTACACCACACCACACCACCACACTGCACTACACTACATTACACTACATTATGTTAAATTTCCCCGTAGAGCGTTACACTGCACAACACCACATTACACTGCATTAGATAGTCAAATAAACAAATATTTACGTTTTATAGATAGATAGATAGACAGAGAGATAGATAGATGGGTAAACAGATAGGTAGATCTAGATGGAAAGAAAGATAAGTAGACAGACAGATGGGCAAATATTTCAGTAGAGACAGACAGATACTTGGAGAGATAGATAGATAGATAGAAAGATGGTAGATGCAGATGCATGGATAGATAGATAGACAGAAGGATGGTAGATACAGACACATGGATAGATAGATAGATAGACAGATAATTAGGTAAATGCGGATACATGGATAGATTGCTAGACAGATAGATGGGCAGATACAGATACATGGATAGATAGATACATGGACAGATAGATAGCTAGACAGATAGAAAGGTATAAACAGATACATGGATAGATAGATAGACAGATATATAGGTAGATACAGGTACAAGGATAGATAGATAAATAGATAGATAGATAAGTAGATACAGATACCGGTACATAGATAGATAGATAAATAGACATACTGTAGATAGGTTGACAGATACATGGATAGACATAGATAGATAGATAGATAGATAGACATAGGTAGTTAGATACATGGATAGATAGACAGATAGACAGATATAGGCAGCTGCAGATACATGGATAGATAGATAGACAGACTGACAGATAGAGAGATGGATAGACAGATAGCCAGGCAGAGGTATGCAGATAAGGTGTAATATAAGCAATTCATTGTTCCAGTCTTCTATAAACAAAGCTAATGGTGTTTGGTTGGTGTTTGCTTATCACCCTGTTTATGTGGTGTGTGGTGTTTGTTTAGCATCCTGTTGTGTTTGTTTATCACCCTGTTCATAGATGGTGTGTGGTGTTTAATTATGCTGTTGTTGTGGTCTCAGGCTCATCTGAAAGTGAACCCAGTGGACTGCAGGCTGGAGTTACGGTCCTACTAACTACCATCCTTCTTTTGAGGGGTACGGAAGAAGCAGAGGGACGTCCGCATACCCAGGCAGCTCCACCACACGGCTCTTTCGGTGCCACCATTATGAAGGCGACCACGCGAAGGAGTGGCTGCAGCGGTAAGGGTTCATGGTGTTATTATATATCATGTTCTATAATGCTAGTACCTTCCGTCACAGCATCTTTTATCATAGTTTGTCATTGCCACCTCCACACGATTATATTCAGCCAACACAAACTTTTCGATAATCGCTTTAATTTTTTTCTTCTTTTTTTAGTTTGTCCTTGCAACCTCCATCTGTGGCACTGATGAGGACCTTACAAGTGGGGGTAAGCAGTCCCATCTGGGAGGCAAACCCTCTGCTCACCCAGACAGACCATGGTTATGCAACAACAACATCAACAGCAGCAGCAGCAGCAGCAACAACAACAACCTCCATCTTACATCTTTTCTGCGAGCGGCGTGACCTGACCTGCTCACTTGCATGTATTTTTTTTTTTTTTTTTTTGCTATTGTAAAAGTTGTTATCCTTTACTTTTGTCTTTCCGAAGGACGTGACATGCCTACATCCATATGTGCTTTTTGACTGTGGTGATCGTTATGTCCTCTACTTTCGTCTGCCTCCTAATGCAGAAACCTCTCTCTCTCTCTCTCTCTCTCAGCAACCGGCAAAGAGTGTGGTGCCTTTTTTTTTTCTTTTCTTTTCATCTCCTTCCTTCCTTTCTAGCTTCAGTAGCTAAAGCCCCCGTCCCCCTAACTGTCTGTTCATACCACTGCAAATGAGTCATGTGATGGGTAAATTGTGAGAGGAATCCTATAGTGTACCTTATAATTTCGTTTTCTGATACGGTTCGTTAGCAAAGCATGGAGAATTTTATTATATACATCGACAAATTTTTCAGGTTTCATTAATGTATGATACCATCATTTTGGTTGTGGTAGGTGGTGGCGACCATCATCCACTCATTTGCTGTAGAGCCGCCTACGTCTTCCCTCATCTTTAGCATTCTTTTTCTATTTCTTCCATCTTTCCTGTTACTTATTACCCATCCTTCCACTTCAGGTGACTGTACACCAACCCAGGAAATCATATATAACGTTGGGTAGTAACCATATAGCCAGTTACCGGGGGAGATGTGGTGCCCCTCTTGGTAGGAAAGAAGCAAATAAGACGTCATTCCGGGAATCAAACTTCGACACTCTTCCCCATGCCTCGTTTTGGTGAGATGCTGTCTGCCGCAGGGAAACATCGGGTATTGCCCGGGACATCCATACAGGGGCGATAACTTGCCTGGTGTTGCGTCTTGACGGCCAGAGAGACCGGAGTTGCACAACAACAAAAGCATCAACAATCGTTTTGGGTTCTCTTTATTTACACGGAGGTATCTACTCCTGGGTATAATTACAACTGTGAATGTGAAAACATATAGTGAAGAATGAAGGGGTGAAAACTACTAAAAGACTGTGAACGAACGTGAATCTTACCTCATGTATGCATAATTCTGTGCCTCTCATATCACTAAAATAAATACAAGAATACTTGATTTCCAATGACAGTGAAACAATAATAATTTTCACTTTTTTCAATACACTTCTTTTCAATTTCGTTTGTTTGATATTTTAAACCACAATACAGTATATATATATATAATTTGGTAGTGTCCTTGTCTCACACACACACACACACACACACAGGATTTTGTATGCAGTTAATTGGCAGTCTATATGATATATCAGACACAGGTTATAGACGTAACTTTGAAGTATATTCCTAGTTTAGGCTCGAAAGTTGCCTCTCTTTAAACTCAACGCCCACACCAGCTCCATCTCCCCCTCTTGGTAGTTATTCCCACGCTAGTATACCTGCTTTCACAGTTATGACATAGATCGCTAGCTTGTGAGAAAGTTCCAGTCATTATTATTATATGCACGTTTAGATGATAACAGACTACTCATAATGGAATTTCACAAGCTATATTGATCATTTCAGATATAATCTTACCCTTCCTGAGCAGTACTGTTTTGATCGACGGTCTGGTCACGAGCCAGGGATTTTCTATTTCTTGCTTTCTTTTTCTTTATTTTTTTCTTTTTGTTTCTTTGTCTTTTTTCTCGCCTTCTGTCCTTACCTCCAATAGAAGGGAAGGAACCAAGATTTCACACTTTTTTTTTTTTAAACTAACTTTTCAGTTTTTATTATATTTGTTTACACCGTAGACTCCCGAAACCAGAGAGGGTGTGACGTTTTGATCGTCTCTCTCTCTCTCTCTCTCTCTCTCTCTCTCTCTCTCTCTCTCTCTTTGTGTGTGTGTGTGTGTGTGTGTGTGTGTGTGTGTAGTGTACCGGTTCCTCCTGTGAGTTCACCAACTTGCCTCCCAGCACCACCATCACCACCACCATCATCATCATCAGCATGACAAGTATTATGTCCATCAGCTTATGATGAACTGACTCATTTATTGACATGCGAACCAGGGACTAAAAAAAATAAATAAATAAAGCACTTTAATTACACTGCACAGTTCCAGACTGAAAATGAAATAAAAAATATAACTTCAAATAGGTATCAATACTAAACATCAACAATAAAAAAGGAAACGATGACGATATATGCATCAGAAATCTCATACAGCCTTCTGAGTCAACATCGCCCTCCCTGCTTAAGCTGAGATGCATATATATCCTGCAAATTAGTTAAAAGCTCCTATTTATATATTTTTTTATGTTGCAAAGTTCCATCACCTCTTCAGCTTCGGTGATGGCCAGGTGTTGTCAGACTGGAGGATGAATTTGAATAGAAACCAAGGAGATTCATTCCTACCTCATACCTAAGTGTATTTCATGGTGTCACGACTTAGTATTGAAGTTGTATGAGTGGCCCAGTTCCCACAGATGAAAACAAATCAGTTATAATGTTTGAATACTTGTTATATGTACAGTTTACAGAGTGGTCCATGTGTTACTCTCTGCCTCCACTCCGCAGGGCAGTTTCTCGTGTTTTGCGGGGACGGCTCAGTCAGAGTTATCAGTGTCTACCTGGCATCATTTATTCATTTCCTACTCCCACTGCCTCATCCTCAGTTTGCAACTGTGGGTGGTAACCACATAACCAAGTCACGGGATGAGTGGATCCTACTGTGGTGCCATTGTTAACTGGATGGAGACGCAAATGCGGTGTCCATCCAGGAACCAAACTCTCACACTTTTCCCTGCGCCTTGCTTTGGCGAGGTGCTATCTGCCGTGGGGGAACACTGGTTCACTGCACAAGACGGCCCTAGAGTGGGGGTTGCATGCCCGCGGTCAATGAGTCTGCTCGGCCAGGCAGACCAAGGTAGCTCAACAACTGCCACATCCACACCAGCAGACTGAGCTGTCTCCACGATACATAAGGTACGCCTGATGAGTTTCTAGTGGAGTGTTATTCACGACCCACCCTACAGTGTAAGGGAGGGAAGAGAGAGGTAGGGACTGCGGGGGAGAGGGAATGCGCTGGGGAGAGGGCGGAGTGAGTGCATTGACCTTGCCTCTCTCAATGCGGTGCCCTCTAGTGGTCAACACCGCCGGTGTATATAAGCAAGACGGACCTCTGGCAGGGGGATCCTGTGTCTGCACTCCTCTGCCCTCCTCTACCCTAGCATGCGGCTCCTGGTGAGTGTGGTGCAGTGGTGTGGTGTGGTGTGTGGTGGGGTGAGGTGTGTGTGGTGTGGTGTAGTGTGATATTGTGATGTGTGTGGTGTGGTGTGGTATTGGGATGTGATGTGGGCTGGTGTGGTGTGGTGATGGGGTGGGGCGTGGTGTTGTGTGGTGTGGGCTGTATTGTGGTATGGTTTAGTGTGGTATTGTAATATGGTGTGATGTGGTGTGGGGTGGCGTGGATTGGCGATGGGGTGGGGCTTGGTGTTGTGTGGTGTGGGTTGTATTGTGTTGTGTGATGCTGTGTTGTTTTGCGTTGTGTTGTGTGCTGTGGAGTGTGGTATTGTGTTGTTCTGTGTTGTGTTGTGTTGTGTTGTGTTGTGTTGTGGTGATAAAGTGTACTGTACTGCAATGTCTTGCGGACTGGGCTCTGTTGGACTATAGCGTTATGAGTTGCAGTGTTGAGGTGTAATACTGGTATTTACGTATTACTGGCTAAAATGTTAATGGGTATGTTCGCCACCAAAAATTATGTCCCTTGCCCTTTTTTTCCTTCCGTGAACTTGGAAAATCATGCTAGTAAAATTGATGACATTAATCCATAACTAAATAAAGTCATCAGTATCGTTTGCAGCTTACTTACTCGACTAATTTTTCGAAGATCATGGAGAAAGAAGAAGGAGAGGCGACAGGACTTTTGCTGCCGACTGTATTTTGCAGTGTTGTGATGTGCTTCAGTGATGTATTGCGGCTCTGTGATGTGTTGTAATGTTGTTATGTGATAGAGCTGTGGTAGTGTCGAGCTGAGGTGTGTTGTGATGAGGGGAGATAGCGTTGTGTTGCTGTGTTATGTTGTGATAAGGCGAGGTAGGGCTATATCGTTGTGTTGTGATCAGCGATTGCAGTGTTGCATCCTGAAGTTGCCAAAGTCTGGAAATCTTTAGTTGAATGGTGTTGTGGTGCAGTGAGATGATGGATAGTGTATCATCATCATCATCATCATTATTATTATTATTATTAGAGGCGCAGACTATGCAGTTCATTCCCTGATGCCCAACAGTTCTCCTTCACACCAACAACAAATACCACTACAAAGAAACAAGAATTGTCACCACAACCTCACATGTCACCACCTGGGCACCATTACCGACTAGATCATACTGTAATATGCTAATGGGATGTTGTTTACGCCTTTGCGGGGGGTTGTGGGGAGGATTAATAAACACCCTTCTAGCAGACTTCAGATCCACAAATTTTCCTTGACCCAGCCTGGTATCTGTCTTGTTGGGTCGTATTCTAAATGGCTTTGGAGGATTCATAGCACCTCTTACTTAACGATTTATTTTACATATTACTCTTCACTTATCTTTTGTATGTTACTTATATCGTTTTAATATCGATATAGTTTACGTTACTACCATACAAGATGATATTGAGATGGCAGAACAGAATAAATCGCTAAGGAAGAGGTGCTACGGAATCTCCAATGCCGCTTTGAATACGGACTCAAGGGTCAGCAGTCCACTCCTCTACCACTTGACCACTACCCGCTCAAAACTGATGTTTCCGTCTGGGATTGAACTGCATACTAATACTGCTTATCATTTTACAATGATGGAAAGTAGTAGTAGGAGCAGTAGTAGCAATAGGAATGGTACTAGCTGTAGTAGTAGTAGTAGTGGTAGTAGTAGCAGTAGTAGTAGTAGCAACAGTAGTAATAGTAATATTAGTAGATGTAGTAGTAGCAGTAGCAGTCGTAGTAGTATCAGTATCAGTAGTTGTAGTAGTAGGAGTGGTAATAGTAGTAGTAGTGTTGTGGGTTGCTTTTGCGAGTAAATTATTTTGAAGTGACCTTAACTGTGACATTGACCGTGTGGAGTTTATTGCCCCTCCTGGAACAGTTGGCATTCCTTCTACCTGACCTTCCTAGCGGTTCTCTGCCCACTCATCCCCCCCCCCCGACTCTCTCTCTCTCTCTCTCTCATCCCCCATCCCCCTCCATCCCTGTTTTACCCCATTGTCTTCCTCACCATCCCCTCCCTAAACTTCCCTGCATTATTTTTCTCTACACACTAGCTTGCCTCACTCCTTTCCCATTACCTTCCCTACCTTTACCCTTTCTCTTTGAACCCTGCCCAGCCTCTACATTGTCTCTTCCTGTAACTGATATCCCCAAGCCCTTCCTTCCCTTCGTCCCTTTCCTCTCTTCTTTGCCTTAACCCTTTCCTTTAAGCATTTCCTTCCTCCCTCCCCCCTCCTCTTCCATCTCCACACCTCCTACCTCACCCTCTCTTACTGCACCCTTCCCTGTTTCACCCTCTCCCTCTAACCCTTGTTCTACTCCCTGCCTACCTAATATTCCCTTCCTTTTACACCCTTTTTCCCTCTCCATGCTGCCCTTCCCCTCCTTTCCTCTTTTTCCCCCTTTTTGCTTCATCCTGTTTCTAATCTACCTTTCTCCCCCTTTCCCTCTCCACCCTGCCTTCCCCCTCTCCATTTTATCCCACGCTGTTCCATCTCTGTCAACATTGCCCCTTCCTCCCCATCCTCTCTATTTCCCTCCCTTTTCCTCTTCATCCCACCCAACTCTTTCCCCTTCCTCCCCAGCCTACTCCACCCCTCGCCTCCCTTCCGTACCCTATTTCTCCCCTTCCCTCTCCACACTACTAAACCTGCCCTCTCCCACCCTTTCCCTCCTCTCTCCTCCCCATTTTCTCCACCTCTTTCAACCCTGCCTCTCCTCCCCATACTTGTCTCAAAAAATAACATAACACAGAAATTTGTCATATTTTTTTTTTTTTTTTTCTGCAAACCTGCGGAAAGAAGAATCTCCAAATATCTGTAGTCGAGGGCTGAGTTTCACGAAAATTGAGTACGATAAAATTTCTCTCGTAAGTTGCAATTGGTTCTGCAATAA